>NW_010114329.1:1363-23380 GCF_000699245.1 Pterocles gutturalis
TTTTCTCACAAATAGTTTCTATCTGTTGAGCTAAACACACTGGAAATAAAAGCTTGATAACTTTCAAAACAACTTTATTAGGTTTTATTCAGAAGTAAACAGTGAAGGGCTCTCTATGAATAGGCGAATATTTCTAAAGGGAAAACAATCTGTATTAACCAAACAATCATGTGTGGCATGAACCAAACCACATGGTGGAATGACTGCGAGATTCACTTCAAAACTGCATTTCTTTACTCAAACTAAAACACCAGCATAGATGCATCCAGAGTATGCAAATAAGACAGCTCAGAGATCTTTTTCTATACATATCTCCAGCAAGTGTAGTGTGATCATATGAACCCTTTCCACAGAACGAAAAAGCAGGTTTATCCTGTAAACTGAAACCATGTAAGTAAAACTCATCAACAAACACTAATTTAATTTGGCTTTGTTTACTGTCAAGTATTTTTCCTCTCTCTGGTATTCCTCTGATTTAAGGCTCAGATTAAAATAAACAATCAGTTAGATTCAGTGTTATTTAAAGTTAATATTCAGATGAAGCAGAAGTTGACAAAACAGCAATAACAACACTCACACTGAACATGGGGTCAACATATTTCATTTGCTCACATGGCTTCTGGTGTGCAGCTGGCTCACACCTGGACCACTTAGAGCCTGTCAGTGAGGAACCACATGCATAGATGTCACCATCTCCTACACCTGCCCTTTGTTCTTGTTGCTTTATTGAGATGCCTACAGTTTACGTTTCCTATTTTCTATAAATAACAAAGTGGACTGCACTTCTACGTAACAAGAAGCATTGCTGATGAAGTTACAAGACTTAGACTCATAAAAGTCCTCACCATTACTTTTATGAGTACTCTACAGGGGAAATATTTTAATTTTTAAAGTTTATGGGTCAAATTTAAGATTTAAATTGATATCCAACAATAAGATGAAAGCTTAGGTAGTTTGAGAAATAGGCAGTGAATTATTTGTGTATCAACAAAAAACGTAGCATTTCATACAATTTAATGAAGTGCAGTCTTTCTAGTCCATTAAATTACAGCAGCCTTTTAATAATTGAACATTTTTCTAAATAGCATGAATCTGAATGATTAAAAAGAGGTCTTTCATTTTAGTAAGAAATTAATCTATTTGTTTTAATGAGGGTTAACCATGCTGGTTCTTATTTCAGTGCCAAGGAGTCTCATGGGAGAAAGCAATTATTAAACAGCTCTAAGTATCTGTGTGTAGGCTGGCACAGACATTTTTTTCTAAAAGGAAGACACATTCTAAGAACACTTTACCCTGAAGACTTCCACTTCCATAGTACAAGTACTCCACACCTGGAAAATCAAAGACCTTATTAAAATATTATGTTCTTTAGTAGGTAAATTAAATAGCATAATATCAGCTATGGTGCTGCAGAAGTTACATGGCTACGCATGGATAAAACTATTTATAACTGCAAGTACTGTAAAGTGCTTGTACTATCACACAGTAGTCTTGCCCTAATAAAGCCTAACTAGTAAAGCCTCTATTACAAGGCCTACTAACTCTTAAAATACCAGAAGCTCTACAAAGTACTTGCTAAGGACAGCAGTCTGTCTGTAACTGTGGCAAGACTCTCCCTTAAAATTAACTTCTACCCTGAATTTTTAGTATTTTGTTGTTTTCATTCTCTGCACTGTCTGTAATTCATCTCCTCAAAATACATGAGATGTGCATATATGTGTAGAGTTTCAAGGGAGTCTGTACAGTTTTAAGACAGCTATATGGAATTGTATCTTTTTTCTAGCTTGTTCCATGTCTAAAGGTCCAGTGGCCTCACTGACCATAGTCAGGACTTGAAGGACATTATTTCATTAATTAAACAGACGTTCCCTGACTCTGGCATCCAAAATAAAACCTCTGGAGAGATTTAGTATCTAACTTCAGTAGGAAGGGAATCAGTCATAACTGGCTACACAGCATTGGATTCATTTTAAGTTCAAATCCATACAAAACAAAGGTTGGAGGTAAGCAACCATCTCAGAAGTCAAATTTGTCAAAAAATGCAAAACAATGATCTAAAGCTCATTGCCTCCAATAAGGACTAGATGGAACAAACAACCCTGTTCCATCACTAAAAAGAGTGAAAGATGTGCTGTCCACTTCTAAATATAGCTTTTATTCCAGCTTTTTAGATGTCTCTCTAAAAATCCTAGATAGCACATCTCACTTCTGCTACAGCAACACGAATGTCTTGTACAATTCCCTTGTCGCTCTCTGTTCTTCTAATTGCATTCCCACACACACATTGTCAAGACTGTGCTCCCCCTGGAATAACTCTCTTCATTTTCAACCACAGGAATAATTTTGTATTTTCCTCTGCACTGACATAGGTGTTCGCCTGATCTCCCAAAGAAATTAAGATTACAGTAGGAATACACACATGTGTGGGTCTATTTGTCAGTATATAAGAACTGGATACAAAGACCAATATCAACTGATTTGAAAGGCAGATAGCAGTCTGTGCTCCTCTCTAATATAAATGTACTCAAAAAAAACCCCAAACACCCACTAAGATTCAATGCATCAATACATGTATAACCACATCAAGATTTTTTTTTTTAAAACACCAAAAAAACCTATAAAACCTAGGTAGGAGAAAAAGATTAAAATTTTATGCCTAACAAACAAACAAAAAAACCAAAACAAAACAAGTCCTTGTGCTTTTTGGTATATAGTGGCAAATGTGATAGTTTTCTATATCTGAACCGAAGAGCCCTCAGCCTCAGTATTTCTTGCACTGCTAATCAGAAATTGAGCTCAACAACAATTCTATCAAAAAAGAGGACAGCAATTAGTGAAAGCAACTAAGTGCTTCTGTTTTCATAAGTGATATGAGGGCTGACTCAGAAAGACAGTTAACCAGAAAATTATAATTGAACACGACGACAAGATTGTTGTATATTGAAAAAAAAAATCAGGGCCACGAGGTTTACAGTCTTCATCTGCACTGTCGTGCTATCTTTATTAGTTACCAGCATCCTGTATCTTTATACTAAGTACCAATTATCTAGTTTATTAACCACTGGCAGAAGAAAATGTAAAAGAAAATGTATAAATTTTTATGCCTTCTGTTGTACTTAACAACAGCCTCAAAACAGAGTATTAAAGATCTAGAATTAAGTATTACAGTATTTATTAATATATAATGATATTTTTCCATTATGTTACAGTAATACATGATTAAAGCTGGAAATAATGTTCGCACTGTTAAATAGAAATTTATTGAATCGAGTGATCTATTTTTAATGTTACTCCACCAGCACATTGTGTCATGCCTATCCTCTCCCAAAATTCAAGTCCTATTAAGTGGTTTAATTAAAGCTGGCAAGAATCTAGCATTTTCAGTTGCTGGTGCTAGCAAAGAAAATAATGAAGGCAACCCTCACTGCTGTATCCTCATCTTGCTCCGGTAACAAAACAAAAGCTTTCAGCAATTTATAAATGCTATTCTGTTAAACGATAAAAAAGTGACCCTTCAAATGACATTCTAGTTCAGACAGATAAATCCCAACACAGCCATTCTTTTGGGGCCTTTTTAGAAGTTTTGTTTTCTTCCCTCCCTGCCCCTAAGCCCCGCACATCTTCATTGGATGAATCAAGAGTAGTCAAAAATAAAAGCATCTAACTCAACACTTGGAGGACAAACTACCAAATATATTTAATAACATTTTGTTGATGTTAGTTCAGCACTTGGACAGAACAAGGCTATGGCCTGCAGCTGCCTCATACAATGTGGCTGTCTCAGTGTCCAAATCCTTGCAGAGAAATTACGATAGATGGGTTCTTTTCTCTCACAAGCCTGGGCATTATTCCTAATTAACATTACCTAATGAGTGTGAAAAATACATGTCCATAAATATGACTGACATTCTTAAGCTTATCCTCATACAAAGGAATGAAAACAACTGGAATGTATAAACAGAACAGTTGAAATTATTACAGGACTGAAGTGAGATGTAAAAGAAAGGGGAAGTATTTTCCAGCAATCCAAGATTAAATTTAAAGTATCTTTTGCTGTAATTAACTGCATCCATGGCTGGAATAGATTGCTGTACTAACGATATGATTAGGACCATATACCCTACTATTCCTATAATACTTGTGAGCATTTTCTTCCTTACAACCACTGGGATAGTTTAAGTAGCTATAACAGCACTGCTTTCAATAAGCAATAACCAATTTACACAAAGACTTGTTTTCAGAGGATATTGATCTTTCAGCAAGAAATTAATTTAAAGGATTATGACAAATATTGTATTAAAAGTGTACATGCAACATGTTTAAGAATGACACAAATGTAACAATAAAAAAACCTACCAAATGCATAAAAGAACATACACTGAGTTTAGTTCATTTTGGGACATTTAGTTACTTAGAAGAATTCTTAAGTTAACATGGTTTATGAGACACACCATTTGACTACATACACATAACCTCTGATCTATTTGGTAAATTACAATTAAATATAACAGCAGGTGAAGGTTTTGAACACATGAAGATCCAAGTTTTACGACCAACACTCAGGAGGTGAAGAAGAGCCCTTGAATGTGTTTATCAAAAGAATGACAATTAAAACTCATCCTCTGATTAATCCAAAAAAATGCAGCAACCAGCAGGGCAATCAGCAAATCTGTAAATCTAAACTAGTAACAGCATGGACTGACAAAAGGCAGGAACAGAGAAAAGAGCATGTAGAAACAAACTATAAAGAAAATAAACTTATTAGTTCTCTTGTCCATGGGAAAACCTGCTTTTAAGAAGAGCTTTCAAAAAAGACCCTTTTTGTTATAAGGACATTATCTCACGGCATTATTAAAAAATTTCCTTGTCACTATCAAATCTTGGTCTGACTACATAGTTTTCCACTTACTCTGATTCATGTTAATGACTTTCCAAAATGAAATAATTAAGATATGACAGACAAAAGGCTACAGCCTTCACAAAAATTTTCATTTAAATCACAGAAAAACAACTGAATTTTTCTGACACCTTAATGCCCATTTACTTTCTCATTTAATTGTTATACATTGTGTTTCCTGGTTACACGCTCAATTTGGTAGGAAATTTAATGTATTACATTTCTGAATACCTAGTTTATAAGGTCTTCAGGGAAAGGAATTTATCTTCCAGCGAATCTTACTGTGAAGCATATAGATGTAATTATAAAACAAATAATGAATAACATATAGGGAGGTGGGCTAGAAAGTGTGCTATTATTGCCTTGACTGATTTACGGTTCATGCCTGACTGTTTAACAACCCTCTTTTACCTCTTCCAGATTCTTTTACTATCAAGGCTTTTTGACACACATAGTCTATTCCTCTATATGTAAAGGAACAAACAGGTTTTACTTCAGTGGAGTTCTGCCCTCACAGTGGTCCTATTAAAACCAAAAGAATTGCTTGCAAAATAGAGCATAACTTAATACGAATGAAGGTGGCAGAATCTGTCCTTTAATCTATAATGCTCTTTAAATTATTATTTGTACTACTGCATCTAGTAAATTAGTTTGCAAAATGCATTATGTAAACAAATTAGTGACATAGATTTTTCTTAAGCTTGTAAAGAGGACAGAGGAAATGGCACTGATTATTTCCGCTATTGCCATCATTAACATTGAAATTAAGGGCTGCAGAAGGGAGCATTTAATTTGAAATCTCTCTACTTCAGTCTTTAAAAGGAGCTTCTGACATATAAGCCATCTTAGAAACAGAAAACTAAATCTATACCAGGGGAATTTCACTGATAGCTGGTTAGACACACACAAAACACCAAGTGCAGGTAACACAAACTTAGACTCACCAGAAGCTGACTCACTCAACATTTTAAAAATAACAGAGTAGCATAGACAAGGCTTGTTCTACATGTATCTTTATGATGCAGTCACTCATAAGCATGATTAGTCATGCAAACATGTTTAAAAAAACCTCA
This sequence comes from Pterocles gutturalis, assembly GCF_000699245.1. Taxonomy (NCBI): domain Eukaryota; kingdom Metazoa; phylum Chordata; class Aves; order Pterocliformes; family Pteroclidae; genus Pterocles; species Pterocles gutturalis. The sequence continues at coordinate 7,334 of NW_010114329.1, forward strand.
AGATAAAGCTAGCGTTAAAAATTAATACCAGAACTACAACGTGATTTCCCTATTTTTCCAATTTCGTTAACATCAAAATTTCAGTCAGCTGTTTACCTGAACACAGATGACAATACTGAAACTAAACTGAGGAACTAGAGGAAAGAATGAAGCCTTTATGTTCACTTCAGCCTCCCCATTGCCTTCAGGCTAACTGCTCTTCACTCTGCTGAGTTGGCATTTTTTTAAAGCAACATTCTGCCTTTCACTGTTGAAACCACTGGAGACAGCATTTTGAAACCTCTAAGAACTGCAAAGGAACTCTAAATAAAAGCTTACTTCTTCTCAAGCTACTATTTCTGAGAAGGTTTCATCTTATTGCTTTTATTAAGTAGGCTTAACTTAGTTCATTCAGAAAATCTGCACCATTTTGTTGAGAAAAATCACTTCAAAATTTAATAAGATACCAATAGTATGTTGGGATAGGATTAGCGGTAAGCAGTCATTTTGTTTGTAATTCAATAAACAACAGCAATTAAAGAACAGCAAATGTCAATACATGTACAGATAGCCATAAAGCTCCAAATCAATATCCTCCTCCTCCAGCTCCATTAGTGAAGACATTCCCATTCCCTAATGGCTACCAAAAGTGATTTAAGAGGAAATTTTTGTAGAAACTTTTGACTATCTGACCTTTCAGAACCAAACTACTTTATGAAGGAAAAGGATTCAGAAAGAATAATGAAAGATTATTCATGTTTTAGGATTAAAAGTTACATAGCCTTTCAGGCACAATTTTTAAGTAGCCCATGCTCCCAGGGAAAGCACCTTCTCCCATTGAGGTGACAAGCAGTGGCACCTTCAGGCCTGCACAGAACTGGGGATGGGGTACATACCACCTGAACTGCTTCCAATCTCCTCTGGAAAATCCTGCAAGTTAGATAATTCTCACTTTTTAAACATCATCATGTCTTTTTTAAACATCACAGAAACAGCAGTTCCCATGTCATTTGACATTCATACAAACACACGTTATGGTTCGGAAAATTCTTATTTAGACTACCAGAGAAATCATCAGAATCTAGAAATACTGCTGGAACTCTGGTGTGGAGAGATGGAGGAGAGGATTAAAACCTGAAAGTGAAGGCTTCACCTCCAGATTTCTTATGACTCTGTATGCAAGACCAGACATCCCAAAACTGTCACTACCTAATTTCCACAAGAACACATACTTAAGTAAGCCAGAGGGTCTCAGTCCAATTCACAAAAAGACAAATAACTCCAACATACAAACAACTAAGCTGTAGCTGTCATAGTCTTGATTGACACAGGCATTGAGCAAAAAAGCTTACCCAAACTGAACAGTGTTAGGATGGTACTGAATAACCTAGCAAATAGTACTGTTCTATACCCTCCCAATTACTCAATACTATTCATTTAATACCATCTCATTTTATTGCAAGTTACTTTCTTCCACTGGACAGTCATCTTTGGTTTTATGTGCTACAAAAAGAAAGCAACACTTTTTTGTTTCTGTGCCCTTCATTTTCACATATCATAAACCCACTCACAGTATTTGACACTATGGACAGCTCCTTAAGTAAGCAGACACATTCCACATGTGTTTGTATAGCATCTAGTTGGCATGATACACAAGAAGTCTGCTATGGAAACTAAATAATTTCAGAGTTTTACTACTGGTGTTATCCTTAGAATGTAAAGAGCTTAAACTGGATTTACTGAAACAGAGAGATAATGGAATTTCATTAAAAAAGTAAAGATTGATATTTGTGTAGTTCAATTTAAGAATTTTTTTCTCCCTTTAAGGCAGTTAATAGCGATAGTCCAAAAATTATGCTGGTAGCTCCTACAGAAGTTATCAGATTAGAGGCACAATTCATCTATTTTACACATAATCTTCCAGAAAGGAAAATAAATCACTTTATCAAATAACTAACTATCTCATAAAAAAGCATTTTAAACTTTAACCTATACATTTATCTACATTATATTTTTCAGTGCTAACATTAAAGCAGATGCCTAAAATATGGTGAAAAAAACGAAGAAGAAACCAGAATCAGACTTGACCTGCACTGAGTAACTAAACTCAATTATTATATTGATTCTCTTTTTCTGAAAATATGATCTAAACCTAAAAATGCCAAAGAGGTAGTAATACACTGAATTTTATTGTTGCCTCATAAGTAATGGGAAGAGTATTTTTTATTCAATTTAAGTTTTAACATGATGCAATATGATTAATATTTTTTCATACTTTTGCAGAAGCCATCCTCCTTTTCTCCAAAAACCATCCTACATTACTTTATTCTAGAAAGACTCTAGAAAGGAGTTTAAGCATTATTTCATTTTATTTTCGAGAATTTCCTAAGCTTCCTGCTCCACTTTAAGGAGAAAAGGTAACTTTTGATGTTGCATGGCAATAAAACTTCATAATTCTAATTAATTTGTGCACTCTGCAGTGCTTTGGGTTCTTGAATGCATACCATTTTTCACTAACAATAAGTAGAAAACACAAGAAAATAAGTTTGTCCACTGTGCAAGTACTGCTTCATAGTTGGGATAAATCGTCTTCCACTCTGGAAGCCCTCAGTAGGGATTCTTTTTTATGCTCCTAGTCTAATACATGTAACCGTAATAAAAGTGGAACAGTAACAGTATAAGGTTTGGCTAAGAAAAGTTGAAATTGCTTTAGCTGTTGAAGAAACTTTTTTTAAAGTCAGAGAGAGAAGAAGAAAAATTAAGGAAACCAGAAGAAAACACACTTAATAGATATTGTATTCTGTTTCTCCTAAAACAACTAGTGACCTTTTACATGCATTTTTTTCAAGCGCTTTACAAATAGAAATTTTTTACCGTGTAGTATATATTAAAGCATCTGGTAGATTTAGCAAGAAGCGTATCTTTTAAGAAGATATTTTGAGAGTCTGAAAAGTTGTTTTTCCTGTATTCACTTTTCTACTGCCATTAATTCAGTATATCTAAGTATTTAGGGGATGAAAGATAAAGGGGAGTACACCTTTCAAAATGGAATTGGAAAAGAACAGTAAGCTACCGGGTTTTTTGAAAGTCTCAAGATAGGACTAATTTTGGAAAGCATTGTCATAAACACATCTGCATTAAAAACCTTCAAGAGAAGATAACTATGAAATAGGGGAGCTCTCAAACTTTATCATTTGGAAAAAATCACAGGTCTAATAACTATTGGCAAATAAATTGTAGATTAACTTTTAAGTATTTTTTACATATGCCCACGTGCATGTACATAATTTAACCATGTAAGGCAAATAAAACATTTACAGATTTCTAGACACTTTTATAAGAGATGTACTAATACTCAAGAACTTGTCAAGAATAGGTTGGAATATTAAGATCTACTACTTTTTCCTTTATACTAAAATACACTTTGACATTGCCTTTTTAAACTACTGTAAGAAGTTTGTACTCTAAAGAGTTAAATATGCAATCTTATTTGAGTATATTTTTCACTAGTGAACACCTATTTCAGAAAACATCACTATGGCACATCTGATACCTCAACCCATACTCACTACAAAAATTACTGTAAAATGGTACATTTGTAACATGTATCAGTTAACATCAATGAAATTATTAAATGTCTATTATTCAGTTCTTTCATTGCAACTAGTAAAGAATGGCTATAGGTGAAATGAAATAAGAACAGTACACAGGCTCCATAAGGACAGCTAGAAGAAACATAGTTAAATCTTTACAAAGGATAGAATTCCCAAAACAGAAAAGCTCAACATTGTTCTCAACATAGCTTTTGAAGGCTCTAGTACATGGGAAATTAGTCCAATATGGATGTACACCTTCTAGGTGTGATCTGACACACCACCAAAAATTCCTAACTAGGAAAGTAATGCAGTGTCTAGTCACCTTTTTTGAATTCAGCTGAACATGAAAATATCTTTTCAAACACACACAGAAGTAAGAAACATGAAAAAACCATTCATATTTTGGAGGAAAGCACCAATTTCCTTCATCTATTGAATCACATCCAGAACAAAGACACACATCAAAAAGAAAGGTTGGGAGGGTGCAATAAAACAAGTCAGAGGGAGGAAATTGTCTGTTCTGGTTGCTGTGTAGGTCTGAACATAAATTAACACACATTTTAAAAGGAAATTAAACATTTTAAAGCACGGATACATTATCAAATTGATAAAAATTAACAGCACTACCTTTGTCAACAAAAACATTGTAGCAACTCCATTAAATGATATGCAAGACTATTTTTTGTACCTAAATCAGGAGGAATCTACAAATAGAAAACTAACTATCCTGAAATTATAATATTGTGTGAGATTAAAATCAGAAAGAATTCTCTTTCTGATTGTCCAAGTGTAGAAAAAAATATTGGTAACCTTAAGACTTTCTTCTAGTTTTACTCTTTCACCACAACCAATGTATTTTATTATTTTTATGAACCATTAAAAAACTGAAACACTAGAAGTGATAATATGCAAAAGCCCTCATCTCTAAAGTTTTCTCTGATTTTTTAATATCTAAAAAACCCCCCAAAAACCCCTGAAAGACTTATACATATATAGTGGAACATCCTATTCTTCCGTATGAAGTCAATAAAATACGCGTGACTACCTTTAAATCTTCTAGGACAATAAGTCACTTAACCCTTAATAGCCAGACACAGAGAAATAAAAACACCAATTTTGATCATGTATCCTCTCATTAAAGCTCAAAGTGCGAAGACAGAAGAATAAGCTAATATCTTGCATGTATGCGTGGCAAAGTACTGGTAACCAAGCAACTAGCAGGAAATATGTCAGAGAGAAAAAGCATATTTACAGTCCTAACAGTCTCTCATTTATGCACAGTTATAGATACCAGTTGCAAGAGGAAAGGATCAGAAAGCAGGAAGAAAGCAGTCGTTGGATTTTTTTTTTTTTTTTCATTTTGCTTTACTCCAGATATTTCTCTGGTTTTAATCGGATTAATCTCACATCAGAATAGCTGCCTTAATTCCACATTTTACCCTAATGAAATAAGTGATATGAATAAATTCTGCATGAATTTATGCACACAGAATGCAACCTGAACTTATTTTCTACTTGTTTGTTTTTGTATTTTAATAAGATTCTGTATTAGTACTAGATGTGGATTATTCACTTTTTCTGTAAGACCACCAGAACACTCAGGTAAATACATATACAATATTAAAAAACATATAGTATAAATATTTAGCAAGATTATTCATGCAAAGATAATTATTCACAAACATAGCACACTAATAGAGTTATACCTTTAGTCTTTAAATTAAGATTTAGTGCAAAGTACAGAAGTCTATTAAATCCCCAAAAGCAGAAATCATATTTTTTGATTAATTTATTTGACCCTTTTAAACATAAAAAGGGCAAACGGGAAGCTTTTCAGATATATTCCTACTAAAGTGTTTCTGAGAACAGAAGTATAGCAGAAGCAATGTCTATCAATGTCTATCAATATCAAACTAAAGGATTCTCAAGACTGAAAAAGAAAATCTTGTATTGATTAACTTGAATAATTTATTTGGGGATCAGAGGAAGGAATGAGGTGTTAAATACATTTTTATTACTATGTTCTATTTTTATTATTTTGATATTGCTATCTAATGTTTACCTAAACACACCCATTAAGGCATGTATGTGGATCACACAGTGAAAGCAGTAATGAGCCTCCTCCCCACTACACCTAACACATGCTTGCCAAACACACCAGAATACACACATACATGGGACAGATGTCTTTTGATCTGGGTTTTGGCTGGGGCTATGGGGGGAAGAAAAGTCTTTCCAGGGCAGATTTCTGCTTCCTCAGAGATAAACACCATGCTGAAGTATCACTCCTACGTAGCACACATCATTTCTATTTTTGATACAAATATTGCTGTTAAATAATCTAAAGTCTATCACTTAAACGGACACAAATGACAAGAGGGATTGCTCCTAAATTCTAATAAAGATTTCTAATAAAGTTTATTTATTGCTTTGTAATCAAAATTTAAAAATACCATAATTACACAGTCATCTAGAAGACCAGTATATAATTCGATTTTATTTGATCACCATGATACTTGTACTCTTTATTATAATCATGTGTACAATTTAAATCATCCTCACTGCATTACAGGTTATTAACTCAAAGAAGATTTAATAAGATGACAATATAACCAATCTGATTCTGAAATAAATCTTTAAAAGGCAGATCATGAAGAGAAACAGCGAATAAATACAAGTGGTAATTTCTAGGACTGCCAGTGGCATTAGCCATTTCTTCTTTCAACTGGCAGTGATACAGTAATACTTTATATACCATAATCAAAGAACAACATATAAGAACAAAATAACAAAAATCAAAGAAAAGATGGAAACAATATCATTATCTGTGAGAAATATAAAAAGAGTACTGCTAAACAAGCCTTGCATGAGAACTGAACTTTAATACTTTGTCAGTTTAAAATACACAGATTGAAACGGAATGCAGAAGAGAAATGGTGGCACATATGCTCATATATTTTCCTCTGTTTTCATTCCTACAGCTTATGGTATGTAGGGCTATGTTCATTCATATAAACATAATTATTTCATGCAATGTTAGCTTAAACAGCTACTAATATTTAGAAAGAAAATGTAGGGATTTTGTGCTCCTATTCAGACTATTGGGAAATCGCAGGACTTGAACAAGGCTTCGTGTGATCATCTAGACCTCCTTCCTTCCCAGGCAGGCTCACCTATTCCCATATCAATCAAGATCTTCAGTGACAGATACTCCCCAGCGTCTTTAGCAAGTTTACTCAAAATGTTTCCCATTTCTCTCATGAGAATTATTTTTTTTTTCCATGTTTAACCTAAAACCTATCTCGCTACAATGTACTTGCTATGTTACTTTTTGGTCTACACCATGAAGATGTGTCCAGGTTGCAACTGACTGGCTGCAACTGGGGCCTTACCAGGCACCAAGCTGCGCAGGAGCCAGCAGCACTCCCTCAGAGCTTGTCCGATCACACCGAGAATACTGCACTCCGTGTTAGGCCCCCAGTACAGGCACTGATAAACTGCAGTGAGTTCAGCAGAGAGCCACCAGGATGGTTGGGGGCTGGAACACTTGCCCTGTGAGGAGAGGCTGAGGGAACCAGGGTTGTTCAGCCTGCACAAGAGAATGCTGAGGTGCTCAATGACTTCTGTGCCTCAGCCTTCACCAACAAGTGCTCAAGCCACACCACCCAAGTCCCAGAAGGCAAAGGCTTTGAGCAACCTGATCTAGTGGAGGGTGTCCCTGCCCATGGTAGCAGGGTTGGAACTAGATGATCATTAAGGTCCCTTCCAACCCAAACCATTTTATGATTCCATTATTCCATTGCTTTGCAGGGAACCTAACAGCAGCCTGTTAGTACCTACAGGGAGGTTTGTCAAGATGATGGAGCTAGTCAGTCCAATGAGCGTGGTGGGAGGACAAGAAACAACAGGGATAAACTGAAATGTGTGGTTCACACTGGATATAAGGAAAAAGCTTTTCATCATGAGTTGTGCCATTGCCAACCTTTGAGATTCTGACTGGATAAAGCCCTGAGCAACTGCATCTGACCACAGCTGACCTTGCTTTGTTCAAGAGCCTGGACTACAGACCTCCTGAAAACTGTGCTAACCTGAACTATACTGTGATCCTAGAGCATCCATACAGCTTCTATCACCAAACCCCAGCAAAGGCTAAACCCCCCATTTCATCTTCTTTTCCTTTCCAGTGCAGGAATAATTGTACTTACTCAGATTGATGGTCCATCACACAGTATCTCACCTCCATGAGGGGTCAAAAAGTAGTTGCCTAGGGCAAAGTAAAACAACAAAAGAAGGATATGCTCTCCTCCTTAATACTTCAAATAAGTGGACTTTTGAACCCTGACAACATCTCCAGAATTCTCTAATAGATGCCGCTTCCAAGTGCTGTCAAATAGGTTAGTTATCCAGTCACAGGGAACTAGTTAGCAAGGATTTATGAAAAAAAGACATTCAAAGCTTTCACTTGTTGACAACTTTTCTCTCTGCTCAGCAGTAGAATTCCTTATTTTCTTTGCTCATATTTGTTCAAAAGCCTGCAGCACAACTAGTAGCAGAGATAATTCAAAAAGAATGGCACCTTTAATTACTCTTAGCTAGAGGCTTTGCATGTATCTTGTTGTTTTTTGTTTTTGCCACAGCAGACTCTTTCTCTGTTTCTTGAAGACACCAGGATCACCTCCTTTCTGCTACCCCTATCATATGTATCAAAAACATATGTACATGGTTTACAAACTGCTGAGTAATCTCTTTTTACTAGGCCAAATTCAGAGTTTCCGTAATTTGGGGGGTTTTTTTGTTTTTTAAAAAGTGTCCACTTTGTTTTTCTATTTTTCTCCAGTCTTCACACTCTCAAATTATTTTCCTGGGTTTTCCACCAAAAGGACAGTTATGGGTCAGTAGTGCAAAAATGGGAAGATCAACATAATTATGGTAAAACCCCTCCTATTATCTGATTTTTCATCATGATAAAGAGAATTACAACAAGTGTCTACCTGGACAATAAATTAATACATCCCATTTTTAAAGACACAACCTCAATTAAATAATATTTTACAATTCAATACATTCACTCTACAATAGCCCACTTTTCTGTGCTGAGTGCCAAAGTTTCTAACTAAGAGACTTATTATTTAATCATAAACGTTGAAAAAACGCCAAACTCAAAGAAAAAATATAAATACATATTATATCTAGTTACAGTTTGTTAGAACAGCGTGTTCCAATATGAGCTTCAGTAAACCAAAATTACACAACTTGTAGTATCATTTGAAGCATTTATAACTTCTAGCTCACTGAAGTTGCCAAGAAACCTTGAGAAGCAGATGGGTATTACTGCTGTTAAAATGCAACCAGTTAAACCAGAAAAGAATTGGGTCTGTCATACTTATAGAAGAAATGTTTGATATTACAGCCTCCTATCATTTAATTTCTTATTTTTATTAACAAAAACCTCCCCTATGAGGACAGGCTGAAAGAATTGGGGTTGTTCAGCCTGGAGAAAAGAAGGCTCCGAGGAGACCTAATCGCAGCCTACCAGTACCTAAAGGGGGCTACAAGAGAGACTCTTTATCAGGGAGTGTAGTGACAGGACAAGGGGTAACGGTTATAAACTGAAAGAGGGTAGATTTAGACTAGACATTAGGAAGAAATTTTTTATTGTGAGGGTGGTGAGACACTAGAACAGGTTGCCCAGGGAAGCTGTGGCTGCCCCATCCCTGGAGGTGTTCAAGGCCAGGCTGGATGAGGCTTTGAGCAACCTGGTCCAGTGGAGGGTGTCCCTGCCCATGGCAGGGGGGTTGGAACTTGATGATCTTTAAGGTCCCTTCCAAACCAAACCATTCTATGATTCTATTAAAAGCATAAATTAACTTCATTTTTAAATAATCTAATTTCCTTAGAAGATTCCACTAGTGGCATCCCTATTTCTATTCTATTTTTGAGAACATTATCATAAAAATAAATAAATAAATCAACAGACAATCACGATCTGGGCAACAGTCACATTCACAGAATTCCCAGCAGCAAGTCACCTGAACCTCTGCCTTTAAAGCTTTTCTTACTGAGTGCCGTAAAATAAATCTTGATTAAAATCTTAATTTGTTTAAAAACTAAAAAAAACACAACAGCTTCAAGAACTAAATACTAGCATTTTCTTTCAGCTTTCAAGTTGTTTCTTCTTTATATTCCATTAAAAACATATCATCACTCATCATTATTCATTAAAGCAGCAGCCCTCACATTCACTACATGGTTACAGATCACACGTATAAATTATAAAATTTCTGAGGTGTATATTATAAAGTTTATGAGAAATTCCTATTTCAGATCAAGAATTATTATTTCAAAGTCAATATCAGTAATATAAAATTAAGGCTTACTTGAAACAAGCATTTAATGTTTGGTTACTCCAATGTCATTTTTCTGAACATCATTCTCACCAAAGAAGGTGCTTGCTTACTCCAAGAACATCCAATAAGGGACTTCCAAATGCCCATGATATTTTGTTTCCTCTATTTAATTGAGGTTTAATTTAACATTTTTGAATGTATAGCCTACAGATTACCTCAAAATGCTACAATAAATGTTGAAGTTGTCTCACCATCATGGTCTGCATAGAAGACTATAGTGATTTGGAACACACATGGGAAATCAAATGTCTAAATCAACACGTGCAGCATACATTTTTAATGACTATCAAACCAATTATACAACTATATTCTGTTATACCAACAGAACATTCATAATTTCTTTTACTCTCAGAAGTAGATCGCCTGATCAAAAGAAACCGTGCTTTATAACAGAAGGTACGTTTTGTACACAGCTATCCTCACTTGGACTAGCTTCAAAGCTGAGATTGCTCATCAAGGTGCTTCTACAGATAGCAGCATCTCTTAGGCTGTTGGAGGTAAATGTCATCTTTAGTTAAACAAACAGCACTTCTTTTCTCCTAGGCAGAAAACACCGTCAGCCATAACATATTCAAGATATTTTTACATATATTTAAGATATTTTTTAATATATTTAAGATATTTTTTGCAATTTTTGTTACTGAGATAGCAGGAAAATGGATGATGGAGAGGGAGGTCTCTGAAGCATAAGTATCTCTCCAGAGATCCAATGAATAATATTTTTTTTAAAAAGGCACTCAAATGTCTTTTAACTGTCTCAACTAATACACAAAATAGTCTCAAAATATTCTTAGTATCTCACTGATTGATAAAGAGTATGAAATTGCTCTAATTTCTCTAATCTGTTCCTAAAGGTACTTAAAGAGCACGCAGCCGTTTCATAGGTCCCATTTGCTTCTCAAAGGTAGTTCTTCTACATCTTCTGGACCAGCCAAATAAAAGCTGATGCACACAGATAAGAGTCAACTTGTATATGCTAACATTAAATTTCTTATTTTTATGTTTCTCTGTTAAACTGTGCTTCACAATACTTAATACCCTTTCCACCCCCCCAGCACCAGAGGTGGGGTGGGGGAAGCCTCTTAGCTAGCTACCTCAAAACATTAATTCAAATTTAAAAAACAGGTGACCGGTAAGACGCACTATCCCCTAAAGGCAAGTCAAAGAAACCTCACAGAGAGACAGAGGATGGAACAAAACTGTCACCTGCATACACAGCCAGTTCTATATGGGGGTAAAGCTTCACGGATCCCTTCTCCATTCAAATACCCAGCAGGAAGCAAAGCCTGACAATTCTGAAGGTACTCAAAGGCTCAGGATGAACAGAACCACAGCTTAACTTGCTGTTTCTTCTTATCACACAATTGGTCATGTCTCCATCAGAGACATTTTAACCGAATAGATGTATTATTTCGCAAGTGTTGAATTTTAATGTTCAGCTCTATTTTAAAGTGGCAATCAACAAGACAGGCTTTCCCAAAAAGCAGTTCTCTGAAGCATACTAGAATCTAATGTAAAAGGTGCATACATTAGGCAAAACAACAGGAACGGGCAGTCCAGTTTAGTGATAACGCAGGCATACATCTGTATCAGCCCACGTAAGACCCAAGTCCCTGTCTGACAGGTACCACAGCTGCAAGATGTGGCCGGAAGTTTTCTCTGTGCTTCTGCACAGCCCTACTGCCTCTTACCCAGCTCTTGATGCCCATACTTCTTTAGTTTGCAAATATTTCATTTTCTACCCAAGGATGCTTCCCACATGAGCTGACAGAAGGGTGCTGAGATACCAGTCGTTTGCTGACAGTATGCAGGATGCTTGCATTGTGACAGGATCATGTGATGAACGACAGAAGTATGAGTATTATGCTCCCCTCCGAGACTCGACACTTGTGCAATTAAAAGAAAATACACAGACTCCTTAAAAGTAAGGCTAAGGCATAAAGCATTATATGCATAATCCAACTGCCAAATGCATTCATACATTGAGTCACTCAAAAAAGGCCATAATGAAAAAACAAAGTCTAATATTTTCATAATTACCCAGTTGAACAGAAATAGAAGAGAATTAACACTCAAGTAACATTTGAATAACTAGATTATTATTAAAAGTTATTGAGTCTGTCCTGCTCCTTCCCAGCCCCCTCTGCACCCTGACCCACTGCCGCAGCCCCAGCCCCCGCCACAGCCCTGGGCCAGCCAACCCAGCACAGTCCCGGCATGAGAGCCGGGAGTTTCTCAGGAGCCAGAGAAAGAACCTGCGGCAGACAGAGGAGCAGGATGTGAGAGAGACTACGCAGACATGAAGGTCAGTGAAGAGAACGGAGAGGGAGGAGGTGCCGGAGTAGAGGCTCCCCTGCAGCCCCTGGTGAAGACCATGGTGACAGAGGTTTATCCCTGTGCAGCCCATAGCTCAAGGAGATTTAATGGTGGAGCAGACACCACCCTGTATGTAGTCCGTGGATGACCCGATGCTGGAAGAGGTGGCTGCAATCAAGGAGGCCACGACTCTATAGAAGGGACCCACGCTGGAGCAGTTAGTGGAGAACTGCGTCCTGTGGGAAGGACTCACGTTCGAGCAGTTCCTGAAGGACTCTCCCATGAAAGGGACCCCATGCTGGGGCAGGGAAAAATGCAACTACCATCATGATGTAGCTTTTTAAAAGTGATTTCTTTATTCAGGAGTTAAGTGGGTTTTGTAAAAAATTTGTAAAATTTTTAAGTTTCTGGCTGTAAAGTCTAACAGTCACTTGGAAACAAAACACTCCAAAATCAATTTTGTGACTATGATTTCAAAAACAAATAGAAAATGACTAAAAAATTAATCAGATTCTGGGAGGGAAGGGGAAAATACTTTAAAAAGCAAAGCAATAAAAGAATGGTAAAGCATTTGTACATAGGAAATCTAAGTTGAATATGTCACCTGTCTAGAATCAAACAGAAAGTCTGTGCCAAAGACATCAATGAGCTTTTAAAAAAAATTATTTGTAGTTTTCAGTTGAGATGTACCAACGATCCTTTTTCAGTGTGGGATATACTTAAACATATACTTTCTAAATAGGATTATTAAAGTAGATTTAATATATATTCAAAATTTAAACTAGATTTTCCTTTAAAAATAAAATCAAAGAAATTGGCCTTTGAAATTAACAGCTATAGTTACTAACTGACCACTAAAATAAGATGAAATGAGTCTTTCTTTTAAAGTTACATCTTGTTGAAGTTTTTCAAGCACCAATCAACTGAAGTGATACAAACAAAGGTCTAAATACCTGCAATTAGATATTATTACATTTAAGAAGTTACATAGATGAACTAAAAAAAAAAAATACTTGCTTCACATTTAAGTAATATTATGGAAATGAAGACTCTAATTCAAAGTAAAATAAAAAGAATAAGGGATTAAAAAGCAGAAGAAAGTTTGTTCCCTTCTAATTTATGAATAACCTTACTACTGCTACCAATACAACTAACAAAGTTTCTAACATTGTATACCGTATTGTCATGGTGTTGTCTCCTACATCAAAAAGATATCCTTTTGTTTCAGGGGTAAATGTATTACAGTACATTGGGCAATAAGCTAGGAAGCTAGGTTAAAAAAAAAAAAGGGGCAAACAAAAAAACCCCATGAATCCTCACAAGTATACAACTTGTAATTATTCAAGGCAGTAAGTTTGTGTTGTGCCTTGTAAATTTGCCTGAAACTAACGTGTTTAAAAAACCAAAAATCTATTTGGGTGGAGGAAAGTCCTTGAACAATTTCTTTATCAAGCCTCTAGTGGAATCACTTGTTACAGAGCACAGAACAGATATTTGGCAAATTATATAACTGCTTAGATGGGTTTTCCAGGTTAAAAAATCTCCAGATCGCAGGAAGCTGCATTAAAGTTATGCACAATTGCTTGCTAAAACTCTACAACAGGAGCCGTATCTACAACAAATAACTGACTTTTTTCAATACTAGCTTTTCAATACTAGTAGACTCCCCTCTACTTCTTGCATTTCAAAAGTCATCCACCATCTAATATAGCTAGTCTTTATTTAACATAAAATTAATTATAAAATACTGAAGATGTCAAATGCTTATTTCTTAATGAGATATGAAATTATCTTATTAAAAAGGTTATAATTTTTCTTACTTCCCAGAAAAGCACCATGTTCACACTAACCTTTTAACTAACAGGAACAGATGGGTCTAACTGGATACAGGCATGATGGAGCTTTGTGATAGAGCAAAAGAACATGTTGATTCTCATACCTCTGGCAGATGGGAACCAGTCAAAATTAGTTTTAAACTGAAATATTTTGCTACTTTTCAGTAAAAAATAAAAAACACTTGAAACAATAAGCTATTTTATACGTGCCATCAGAGATCAGACACCAGCATCTTTCAAAAATTTGGCACCATACACTAAAACCCATTACATAGGCTTACTGTATGGCATTTTTAAGCCTGTGGATAAATTGCAAATTCCTGAAAACAGTAGCTTATAATGGAAGTGCTGACACAACCTTAACTACAGCAGCAAATGCACTGCTATTATGAAGTTGTTATGGCAACTAGAATGATCAAGTTGGGAGGGAAAAGAGTGAGCATAAGCGAAACTTAAAAATCTTTGACACCACTCCCCACAAACTCTTCTAAAATTTGTGGTCAGTGTTATCACTCCTTACCTTTACAACAAAAAAATTAACTGCAAAACTTCCCTTTAACAAAAGTGAGGGAGGAAGAGGTTCCACAGTAGTGTAAAATCTAAAACAAACTAAATCCAAGGTCATGATCCACCTGGTGCATGCACATATCAATTGTCAACAGAAGTCGAGTCAATGGAAAGATATCTGGACAGAATCTGCTGAGCACATATTCATTAGATCACAAGCAACAAACCACAATTATGCAAAACTATTCTATCATCGATACAGTTTCATAATTTGTTACCAATTTCAATAGTTTAGTAATAGCACCCTGCTGTAATTTGACTAAATCAGACAGCACATTCACAAATACGAATACACTAATTAAAATGTGATTAAAAATATAATGGAAGCTCATATATTTGTGAAACAGTCATTGCTTATCCTTTCTAATACTGTATTAGACAAAAGCAGAAATCTGGTGTTCCCAATATTAAAATAATGGGAAAAAAACAGAGCAAGACAGTCATAGTTTAATACATAAAAATGCACCAAGTACAAATTATAAAAGATATTAATTAAAACCTGTGCCAGCACGCTAGTTACCTTTCTCAGAATTCATTTTATAGTTTCATTGCAAGTACTATTCTAGTAAAATTTCACTGAGTAAAATTTCCAATAAAATGTTAGTAGCAACCAACAGTCCTAGAAATAATGTTAAATCATCATTATTATACATTTTTATTAAAGCATTCAGTCCAAATACATCTACTAGCAACACTTCCACTAGAAAAGTGGAAAACAAATTATTCATCTTTCTTCTCAAAGGATTTAATATTAAAGCCATTTTGTCTCAAGTCTAAACTTGACTGCTATAACTAAAATCTAGGAAACACAAAAGCCATCAGATGTCTGACATGATAAAGTTGCGCTAAGTACTTATATTCATTTCCTAGGTAACAAAACCTCCTTTTCTTCTAAGCTATCTCAATCCATTTCTCTTTTGAGTCTGTTGTTCTAAACCAGTTTTCAGACTACATGGAAGACTCATTTTATGAGGAATAGTCTCATCTTAAGAAATGTGAAAGTATCTATTTTCACTGAGAGCTAGCAGATATTGCTCATAAATACAAAATAATTTTAAGATTCAGGTTGTCATATTTTTAAGTCAAAAATTACTCAGTGCTAATTATCTGATTGATTGCAAAATTTTAAAACTTTGAAGACTGTTTTCATTTATATAGGCATTGTTTTTTTAAGAATCGTACAATGCATTATATACTGACAATTGAAAATTACAGTTTTGCAAATGAATTTAATTTAGCTTGAAGACAATCACACATTCCACTAACAAAACAGAATTATTTAATCTGCAATAACAAATAATTCTTGAGATAAGGTCACAACAACCCATTCCCCCTCTTCCCCCCGCC
>NW_010114330.1:0-301 GCF_000699245.1 Pterocles gutturalis
CCTCTTGGCTGTGGGTAGTGCAGGGAGCACCCCACTGCAGCACAGCCCCGCACTGCCGGGGGGGACGCAGCCACCCCCCAGCTGGGGGACACATCTCCACTCCTGCCCCAGGGCTGCGGGTTTGCACTGGCTGGGGGCTGCAGTTGCCTGCAGAGCCCCAAAACGAGTTGCTGTGCGCACACAGAGCCCTCACAACAGGCGACACTGCCAGGATCTGCCCTCCCCAGCCCTGTCCACAGACAAGCCCTAGAGGAACCGGTTTGGGCCCTGTGGGCAGAGCGGGAAGGGAAGGGCAGGGAGG
>NW_010114330.1:439-658 GCF_000699245.1 Pterocles gutturalis
AGAGCAGCAGCCCCAGCTGCTTGCCTGCGCTGCTCGGGGACCCAGGCAGCAGTGGGGGTCCCCTCTCTGTAAATCCGTGCTCGAGACACCCGTGCTACAGAGGAGCTCAGCTCTGCAGATGTAATCAAGACTGCAGTGGCGCGATCTAATTGTTTCCACCTCCTTCCTCCTGGGGCTGGGGAGCGGGACACTGTGCTGTGCCGGAGGGCAGCTCCCTGT
>NW_010114331.1:0-2346 GCF_000699245.1 Pterocles gutturalis
CCCCTCCTTCCTGCCCCCCGCTTCCTGCAGGATCCCAGGCAGATAACATTGTCTGGCCGGGGAAAACAAGCTGCCTTCATCCTCCCCAGGAACAAAACCCCTCCTGTTGCAGTACAGGGGATGCTAAACCCCCTCCTCCTGCAAAGGCTACCCTAAGGTACCCTCCCCACCCTCTACCCCCCAGCCCCAGCCTGCTTTAGGAAGCCAACTAACTCAGGCACAGCTGAAATAAATCCCTGCACTGCTAGAAAAGGGGAAAAAAAAAAAGTCAGCAAAGCCCTAGTGCTGCCTGGAGCACATGGGCTCCCTGAGTTGCTCCGTGCTGTCTGTTGCAGGTGAGCTGCAGCACAAACACACCGGGTTATTTTTTAATTTTATGACTGTCCTGGGACTGGGGGGAGAGCAGCTCCTGGGCTTTGCAACCGCAACACCTTCAGAAAGCATCATGTGTTTTGTTCCTCCCTTGGCTGGTGCACCCTGGGGCTCCCTGTGCATGTGGATAAGAGTAAAATATTTCAGAAATGGAACAGACAGAAGCTTGAAGGCACCAGTTTAGGGATGGAAAACCCCTGGGAGGGGAAAATGGGTGCTCTGGGTGCTACACGGCCCCATCCCAGCTCTGGGGTCACACAGGCATGTGAGAGCTGTGGCTTGCCTTTCAGAGGGACAGCAATGCTTCGTTGCTGCTGATAAAAGCCTGGAAATGCCACGAAGTGCCCCCCGGGGTGTTTGAAAGGCCAGAAGATGCCAGGGCTCCTCCAAGGAGCTCTTTGGGCTGCAAAACGTCCGATCTCGCGATTCTCCAAATTCAGCACATTCTCTGCTAAAAAAAATACAGCTGCACCATTCCTGATGTTTCTGGGGTTTCTGCACAGATTTTTTTAAAAGCAGAGCCCAAATCCTGGCTTTCCAATAATTTTACAGCTCGTTCTCGCTCAGCCCCTCTCCATCCTCGCACCCCTTCACAGGGTGGGGGGTACGAGGGACGGCTGGCGGTGGGACAGCCGGTGCCGGCAGCGTGTCCAGAGGGGTGGAGCAGAAGCATGGTCCGTGCTGGACCACAAACGGGGATGTCATTTCACCGAGCTGCCTCCTGCACAATCGCACCGTCTGAGCCAGATTGGACTTGTCTAGTGATGACGGAGCTCGACCCAGTCTTGCTGACTCAAAGCACATGGATGCTTTCAGTGAGGTCTCCTCTTCCCTTGAGCCAAAGCCTGGACCCAACCCTTCTGTCGCTGCGGTTTGAGGAGCAAATACATTTTCTCAAGCCCCAGCATCAGCTCACACACTCTCCCTCGCCCACTCTCCGGGGTATTTATAGCACAAAACCTCCACGGTGCTGGGGAAAGGCTGGTTCCCAGCGGCTGAGGCCCCAGGATTTGGGATCCTGCCCCAGCGCTGCTGCAGCCCAGGGTGAGGGGACAGGTTTGGGGAGGATGGGGCAACAAAACACAGCCGTGCTCCATCTTTCCAACCTCAGCAGCTTTGCAGAAGCGGTTGCACGTCCTCTTGATTGCTGCGTAAATGCACGAGGAACCGGCATTTCTGATGTGCAGGCGGGGGGACATATGGCCCAGCAAATGCAAACGCATTGTCACTTGAAGCATAAAGCAGAGGGCAGAAATGTTTAAAAAAAAAAAAATCAAGATGGCAGCAAATCAAATCCTGAGCAGATCTGCAGTATCTAGGTTACCTTAATTACGTTCGGCTAAATCTGGATGCCAATTAATTAGAGGGTTGCTGATTTCCAAAGAAAATTAGTTTACTCTTAATGAGCTAATCAGTCCGTATTGGAAAAAAAAATAATGAAATTATTAGATTGCACAAAGGCGTGTGCAGCCACTTGACACGGAGCACCGAGATGTGCTCCGGCCGGGATTTACTGGGCACGATGCTGCTGGGATTCCCGCACGGGGCTGGCGGTCCCTTCGGAACAGGTTGCAGACGGCATCGCTCTCCCTCTGCTCTTATCCCCCTGGGACCAGGATATATTTGCCAGGGAAAAAAAATAATTCAAAAAGAAGGGTAATTTGTTGGCAATACAGGTTATTAGCTCAGGATTGAGGACCACGAGCGAGTGGCGTGCGGCCAGGCACCCTCCCAGCTGGGGTGTGGGGGGAGGCAGGGATGGGGCTGGAGCGTGGCAAGGGCTCAGACAAAGCTCCTGGTTTTTGGAATATTAATAAGAGCCAAGCTGTGCGCTGCAATTAAAATGCTGATTATAATTTCTTCCATCTGGAGCTGATTCTTCTCCAGAAATTCAAGAAAAATTCAGAAGGTTACATGGGGAGAACATCTAAGAGGGATGCTGGGGCGTGGGGAGAGGGGGTGTGGAGGGGCTTG
>NW_010114331.1:2387-2879 GCF_000699245.1 Pterocles gutturalis
AGGGGAGTGCTGCTCTGTCCCACCACCACCGGCTCTGGCAACGTCCCCTCCTGGCTGGAAATCCCATGGGTTTGGCACCACGACTTCACTGTCCAGCAGCCCGAGAGACAACCACCTTCTCCCTGTGCATGTCACACACGTGGTGTGTCTTCACATTCCATGGGGTAGGTGCATCCTTAAGGGGAGTGAGTGCAGCTCCTCCAATGCCAAAAAATGCTCCTGACAGTGACTGTGAGCCCCCATGGCCCCTCCTGCAGCCCAGGAACCACGGGGCAAGGGCAGGATGCTGGGGACGGGATGCAGGTACCTGGGACGCTGGGGACGGGATGCGGGTACCTGGGATGCCGGGGATGGGATGTGGGTACCAGGGATGCTGGGGACGGGATGCGGGTACCAGGGATGCTGGGGACGGGACGCAGGTACCCGGGATGGTGGGGATGGGATGCGGGTACCCGGGATGCCCGGGACGGGATGCGGGTACCCGAGATGGTG
>NW_010114332.1:0-20834 GCF_000699245.1 Pterocles gutturalis
GGGATCGACCCGTCCCGGCCATCGTGGGGGGGGAGCTTTAGCACGGTTTTTCCCTTGAACTTATTTACTAGTGGGTTTCGGAGAGGCTGCTCGCAGTTGTTAAGTGTATGTGTTTGGTGCGGTCAAAGCCTCTGCTTACTGCACCTTCATCCTCTGGAGTGGAAGGGAAATGATGTCATGAGTTGTTAAACATATATTCATGACTGTTTTATTCATGGCAAGCGGTGTGTTGAAGGAGAAAAAGAGAAAATGTCAAGAAAACAATCAGGTTGGGTTTAAAGCAGTTTGAGAGTCCTTTGTGGTTACCACTTCGCCAAAATATAAACTTCCAAGAAAATAGTCAGGTTGGGTTTAAAGCAGTTTGGGAATCACTTGGCCAAAGTATAAACTTTCAAGAAAATAGTCAGGTTGGGTTAAAAGCAGTTTGAGAATCACTCAGCCATGCACCCCAGCATTGCTGTACTTTGCAGGGGTCTCTGGGGCAGCATCGGGCACCGCAGAGCATCCCTGCATCCCGCTGGCACAGCTGAATTGGTGACCACTGGAGCACCCAGGAGATGTCTGCGCTACACAGGGTGTTAATGTGATAGCTTGCAGTGGGAGCTCGGAGGTGGGATGGGCAGGCAGCACAGTTGCTGAGCGTCTCCCCTGAAAACTGAGAGCAAAAACTCAAAACGCCTGGGCTTGGGAAAGCTCCCTCTTTTCCTGGAAAGGGCTGAGCCGGAATACCCCACTTCAAAAAAAGGGACCTAACAAAGGATTCATTGTTTGCAAAGTCCAGTTTCATCAAGTACCTTCTTGTTGCGCTGTTTCTGCGAGTTTGATTTACGTGCTGTTTACTGTGAAGTCTTTTTGCATGCGGGGAGGTTTGTGTGACCGTCTCCCTGCCGTGCCCGTGTTTTCCAGGAGGCTTTGTTCCGGGACAGGGCTGGGAGCTGACACTTTTAAACACGCTCCCAAGCCATGCTGCAGCAATGTGAACACAGGGAGCATGCTGTGTTACGGACCCAGGACACAACAACCTCTGTTTGCTTTGCAGGAAAGGTGCAACAGAGGAAAATTCAGCTGCAGCCGGTCCCAGCAGAGCTTTCACCCACACTCTTTGTTCCAGGCGAGCGTGTGCCTCCACCGAGAGAGGCTCTGAAAGCTGACTTTTGTCTGTGCGGTGGGTGATGAATCATACCTCCTCATTCCTGGATGATATCACCCAGCCTGCACAAGCCTGGGAGTAGGCTGGCCTGAGGTTTCCTTGCTTGCATTAGAAAATCCACCCGGCTGAACAGCGAAATTTGTCTTGCAGAGAGCTGGAGGACGAGTTTATGTCTTACATAAACTATCGCTGTTCGGCGAGGAGGAGCGCTTCCCCGAAGGACAGAGTTAAAGACGTGCACAAACGCGGCGTGTTGGCACCGGCATCTCCTTCCTCTTAGGAGGGAAAAGAAAAAAAAAAATCCTTTCTGTAAAAGAAACTCAGTTTGCAACAATAAAAACAGAGAAAAGGAAAAGAGCAGAGAAAAAAATGGAGACTGCAGTTCTGCAGAGGCAAACTTTTTCCGCTGGTGTTCATCAGGGCTTCATTACTGGGTGGTTTCTCAAATGTATTCAGGATCCGCCGCTCAGCAAACCAGGGGGGTTTTCAAAGTAATTTGCTGCATAGGAAATAGACAATCAAAACACAGAAATCCCCACTATTAAAGTATTCATTTCAAAAGCTACAGGAAAGCTGCTGGCTCCGAGGCTCTTTCTCTCCAAGGCCCTGTGAATGCTCAGCCTCGGTTACCCCTTGTGTGACTTAAGGCTTGTTGAAAACTTAACCCAATAAAATACAATCAGAATTAGCCAAATTGGTATAAACGTCTGGGTGTGCTTCTTCCAGATGAGACTATATTCCAAAATACATTCAACCGAGCTGAAGCAGAGGCAGTTTTACTCTGAATAAAAGTATCTGCCATTGAATTGCTCCTGATGGAGAGTGTCCACATGTAGAGCAGCCCTCGGATTTCAGAACAGCATCAGGAACTAATTTGGCACCCCTCTAGCAGCGATAGATGGGTTTTCTTCCAGGATTTGGGGAATGAGAACATTAGCGAAAGAGCTCCGCGTGTCACAGGTGCCTCGTTTTCCCTGGGTTGCTCGCACACCTTTTCACATCTGCGTGCTTTGAGCAAGGCCAATGCCATTTTGCAGCATGCAAAGGACCCACTCGGACTCTGATTTCAATCAGCCCAAGGGGGCTTACCAATTTCTATTGTTGTCTTTGACAACTTGAGAATTTTATAATTATATTTTAATTCATTTCCAAAACCTATTTGGAGTTGTGCTTCTGGATGAGAGACCAACAGAACCTACAGAAGCTGAGATGAACCTTGCTGTGCTGTGAACTCTTTTAGCCTTAACACCGGCTAAAATCCAGTATCTCCAACGTGCTCATTCTTCAGCCGAGTGCTGAAACCCTAGAGCAAGCTCTAACAAAGACCACACAGTATTCAAAAGAGAGGTCAAACGTGTTTGTGAATTCAATCTCATCACTCCATTCGCTTTATCATTTTTTTTCCCTTCAATATTTTCCTCGGTGCTTGTTTCCAGTATTTTTCCACCCTGAAGTCTTATCACCTCTTTGTTTCTTTTTTGAATATTCCATTCTGGCTCTCCTTTGCCGCTGGTGACACTCTGGGTTTCCTTCCTTTGTTATCACAGAGCGACTGGGTAAACGACGGATATCCAGCTTTCTGTCCCATTTGGCATGAGCCTTCAGCTTTTCCATTTGCCACCCTCCCAACCTCTAGCAGAGGTCCCGTTCTTATCTGGGAGGCCCGATAATGACCCCCCCCAAACGCTATTTTTGAACATCTGCCCATTGATAGTTCTTCTCCAGGTCAGGAGATTTTCCTGCTCTACCACTTGCCTTCTCCTGGACTATGGCTGTTTCTCCTTGGAGCGGTTTCAGGAGGCTGGAGTCAGCCCTGAGTCCTCTGTAGCAGCAGCCTGGGTCTAGTGGAAGCAGAAATGAGATCCTCTGGTATTTTCCCATCAGTTTATGGGTGATAAGTTAATGTATGTGTTATTATGAATATTTTATTCAGTGTTTTCCTTCTTACTGGAAGTTAGTCATTCATAAATTGCTTGATAGACACAATTTGATCCCCAGTCAGTGATAAATCGCAATTGCTGTCCTTTTGCACCACCCCCAGGCCCTTCATGAACAATTTTATGTTTAAACTGTGAAAAAAACACCTGTCAGACCTTGTAAATTCAATAAATGACTTTATTTGTCAGAGAGATGTGCAAGAGGCTTGCTAAGACAAAGCTTCTTTGTTTTCCAGAGTTTAAAGTCAAATTCAGCCACTCTATAGATGGATGGTTTTTCGATGTGGAGGTCCAACAATCTCAACCTGTACAACTGTGATTGCTAGAGCAGGGGCATCTCTCTTGGTTGCATTCAGCTGAGCTTGATGAGATGTTCCACAACATTTCTGCTTGGGTGCTGGCATGGCTTCGTGACATCCATGTGGCACTTAGGACTCCCCTAAAGAGCAGCCACCCAAGTGTTTGTGGATCCCCAGCACGGCCACTGGCACCTCCGTTATCTGGCAGTCCCATCAGCTGCCTCTCCATTTCCAGCCCGAGTATGTCTCACTGCACGATTAACTATTAAGAAGAACATGTGAGCTGGAACTGGGAATGTGCTGGGAATTGCAGTTTTCCCTCAGCTACCGGTCATGCCTAATTTACCTTCTCGAAAGGGCACATTTGGAAACGCTAACCCAGTACGTTGATGGAATGACATCTGAAGAAGATGAAATTAACAGTCGGATGTTTTTTGGCCCAAGACAAAAATTAAAAGGGCATCTGAAGTGTGGGAAGGTGATCATTCGGTACTAGCAGAAATGTCACTCACATCTAACATAGCAAATGTAAAATCCCAAACTCCAGTTAATTTTATCGCCTGAGATTTTAGATATTTCTATCATTCAGGTAAGGAAAATATTTTCAGAGCCCCTCTGTTTCAACTCACGGTGGTTACCCAAGGTGTGAGATCTTTCTCTTTCAGTGTAGTTGCTGTTGGAAATGTTTTAAACTGATGTACATACATGTTTTAACCCATGAAAGCATCCATATTTAATTTTTAAATGAAGGTGAGAATCTAAGACAGTTCTTTGGCTGCAGAGCGGAAGGATCAGTGATGCCCCTTTAGACCATTTGTGAACAGTTTGATGCAGATATCTGACACTGAACAGCAGCTTTAAGCACCAGACTAGACGTGAGCCTGTGGGTTGAGGTTCAGATTCAGTGGCTCATGGTTTGGGTTTGAAGCTCATTTGCTGTGAATGTTCCGTTCTGTGTCCTGAGGCTGGTTGCTCCTCTTAGTGTTTGTGGTTGGAAATGGTCCCTGGAAGTGATGCTGATCACATGAACTCAAAATTCTTGTGGGAGTAAGGACTCCAAGCAATGTTTCATGGCATTTGTGCAATTTGCCCTCCCAGTTCTCAGCGTTTCTTGGAGTGTAACCTCTTTTATCTTCTTACATTAATCAGTAATCCTGGACAGTTTCATTTTTATTTCCAGTTTCATTGTCTAGATGAGTCCTTTCTGGTGCCTTCCTAACCCAATGGGATCCATGTACAACAATTCTTAAGGGTTTCAATTTATTTCTTTACTTAATAGCTAGAAAAATCCAAAATATCCCAAAAAACCAACATCCTGTGAAAACAGTAAATTTTGAAACTCATTATTTGGATGAAGTCCAGGCAAATCTCAACCCCATGGCAGATTTAACTGCAGGTTTCCAAAGGATTACTTAATTTATAGGCTTCGCAGGATCTCTCAGATCTGCGTTATTATTTTGCCTTTTGAAAGTTCCTTGGCGGCTGCCCAAGCGTTGGGAGCTGTCATTCCGAATTCTATTGAATTCATTTGTTTGCCTAAATCATTCCTAAAAGGTTTATCTCGTAGATCTAAGCGTCCCGCAGAGAAAAAAATCCAGCTGGGATAGAAATCATTAGATAATGAAAGAAATCTCATCGCTCTGGTAGAATTTCTTGGTCTGTAATGGCCCTCGGGCGGAGCAGGCTGCTGACGCCCAAGGCTTCCCAGCTCTGGAGGATTGCTTCGGAGCAAACTGTCCGCAAGAAGCCGTACCAAGCAAGGTCAGCGCTATCTTTGGTTCTCTTAAACACTGTGCAGCAGACACAGACTCACAGTCAGGACCAAGGTAAATCCCTTGTCTTTGTAAGATCTATTCAGAGGGTAAAGAGCAGCAGGGTCCGACTCAAAATCCAGTTTATTTTCATGTCCTGGCACATACTAACGAGACAATTTTTACACATTTTTCTGGTCCTTGCTCATCGGATGAGCCATTTACTGGAACTTCATACATCTGGGGTTTTGCAGCCCACTGAACAGCAAGGAGAAATCCCCACTGCTGCAGACTAAACACAAGATAAGAGCTGAGGGATGGGTTTCCTGGGGGTGGGGGGACACCAGGCAGCAATGACACCGCTCACGTGGTGGCTCATGTCGGAGCACAGCAGCTCCCTGCTCTTGGGAATGGGCAGCCTCGAGGAAGGCTGTGGAGAAGGACAAGGAGCTCATCAGGTTCATGGAAAACTCACAGAGTGTTCCATCACACTGTTTGCAAATAAAACACAGTCTTGCTACATTCCTATCCATTTTGATGGCAAATGAATCAGCTCCGTGTCCGCCCCATTCTCAGTCCCACTGGTCAGCTTGGAGATGCTCAGAGGGGATGCTCAGAGGGGATGCTCAGAGGGGATGCTCGGAGGGGATGCTCAGTTCCTTTTCATCTCCCCCATGACACTGCAAGCCTGGAATAGATTGATGAGCTGCAAGGAGCCAGTCTGTTTGCTTTGGGGGTGCACAACCTCCTCTGCACGGCTTCAGCTGCTGCCCTGGGCTGCGGGCGAGGCAGGATTAACCCCGGCTCTCCCCCGACATGGGCTGTGACCTCTTTGCAGGCATGGCGATGTGACCAATGAGCAGCAGTTGAGAACATAACAAGAAATACTGGCATGATATTGTAAGCAGAAAATAAGATTACGTGTGATCTGCTTTTTCTGTGAGGCTAATTGTTCCCATTATGGGATTAAACTGATTGATTTCCCGTCAGAAGGGGTGCCTGGGAGAGCAAACTCCAAACCTCTGGTATAACGTGAGTCACCGCGCCGAGCAGCTGAACACTGAGCTTTTGTATTTTTTTCTTGTGAAATCATGACAGATGTCAGCTGTCGGTATATTCTGCAAACAAATCTGGTACATTTTTAGTATCGTTATTCCAGACGGTATAAACCGAGCGATTGTACCTACTCAGCAGAGGAGGTCCCCAGCCTTTCTCTGGGATTTCCGCGTTTATCACCCCGACTCCTGGCTTCGTTGATAGCGATGTTTCCTTTTTTGGGTGTTGTACAACTCCAGAACACGGACAACTGGAGAAAATTAAGCTGAATGTTCCCAATTTCTGCAGGTCAAGGAAAGTTTGCCTTTTATCATTCAGAGATAAGTGCAGCAAACTCACTGCTTTTGAAAGGCTGAGTTCCACAGATGCCGCTATTAAGCCTCAGGAATCACAAAGGTTTCTGGGGATGGGTTTCACCAGACCTATTCCCTGTTCATTTCAGAATGTCCCACAGGCTTGCACAGATAGGGACAGACGGACAAAGTGTACACTAAAAAATGAGGGGGTAAAAAGCAATGCCAATAAAATTTCTTAGGGCGTGAGAAGAGGCACCTTACATTAAGGCACCTGGTTCAGGTCAGTACCTGGCGCAGATGCTTTCTCCCTCTGCTCCAGCTGTTCTTCATCACTTACAGGACTTTGCAGAGGTTATCTGTAGATAACCAGCATCTTCGCACCACAGGTGAAAACACACAGTGAATCACAGCATCACTTCTCGTTGCCTTGGGAACATGCCCTAAATCCGATGGGAAACGCAGAGCGTGTTGGTGGTGTTTGCCCTGGATGCGAGAGGCGTGTTTAACAATTCCAACTCTCCCAGTTTCCTGAGTTCCTCAGATTGCTGGAGGAGGATTTCCAAAAATCTTTTGAAAAATATTTTGCTTGAACTTTAGAGGTGAAGCACTATGAGGTGCTCGAGCTAGGCAGAAGGATGAGCATTCATCACCCGTGAGCATTAAACGAAGAAACTCAGTAACAGCAACACTGAACAAAGAAACTCCCTGCTGGCCACATGGGCTTTAGCTCAGCTCTGATTTTTTGGTTACTGTAAGGAGACAAATGGACGAAGCCTTCCTCCCACTGCCAGGGCCTGCAGGCCAGAACTGAGACACTTTGGTGCCCAAATCCTGCCATTTCTGGGATTGAATCTCCAAGGCATCAAGTGAGACCAAAAGCAGACAAACAAATAATTTCCAAGTTATTTTTGCAAATGAATTTTATATTTGCAAATAGAATTTTCAAGATTGCCATAACAATTCAAGATTGGTCTTGTGAATTACAACATCTTTTCTTTCTCTCTTCATATTACCTAACTCCACATTTGCACACCCAGATGACACAAATGTAACAGCACAAATTCAGAAACCCTGAGCAGAGGCACTAACTTTACCGAGTGAGCAAAAAAGTAATTGCCAATATTTGTATTCTAGCACATAAGCAGGAATTCATAAATGCTCACAGGAATGTAACATATCAACCTCCTCAAACAGACGTATCCTGTTTCTTTTGTTTCCTTCGCTGCCTTTGCAGTGACTGTTGCTACAACACCATCCATCACCGCCCCTTTCATCTGTCAGCCCCCGCCACCCGCCTCCAGCTGGGCTCTGAGCTGCCTGGGGTTCCCCCGCGCTTGTCCTCGGAGGGTGTAGGTGCCCATCCTTTGCAGCTGGAGCTGTGTGGGCGATGAAGCGATCCCCTCTGGTTCCCAGCACCCTTCCCATACCTGCTCGACGGGTTGCATGAATAGGTTTCAGTCAAACAAGATGAGTTTTAGGAGGTTTCATCATCGGGCATTCTTGCTGGGGACGAACATGACGGTTACGATGGGCACGGTCTAGGATGAGACCGAGAACACGGTGGCTGCAGGGGACAATGCTCATCGATGTCCCTCTTCAGAGAAGCTCAAGCACATCTTTGTCCATCCCTTTCCTCTGGTATCATTAGCTCTCAACAGGTAATTATGTGGCTAATGAGCTGCAGGGTCTTGCTGCTGACGATGCTCCAGGTTATGTCCTGGAGCATCTTCCTTGAAGAAACGAATTCTGCACAAATGGAAATTGAATGTTCTTTTTCCCTTCGTTCTAAGCATGCAGTTGCTGGGACATGGAAAAGCTGAGCCTGAAACAAACATTTAAAGTATTTTGGAGGGTTTGTCGTTACTCCGAGAAATAAGTCTGATGTTTACTGGAGTGCGAGGAAGCCGAGAAAAAGAAATGTGTTGCTTGGAAACTGCATCGGCCAGGCCAAAGTTCTGCCTTTGGCTGTATCTGCACAACTCATTTAGGCTGAGAGAGCCGCGCTGCATGAGTCGGAGTCGAATTTGCCCTCAGAGTTTAAATAAAATAAAAAATATTTAAGAACCTGCAAGGCCGTTAGGTGATATTGTACAAACCCGCATCTAACAGCACTGAGAACTTTGATCCAATACTCAGTGATGAAAACAGAAAAGCTCCCACCAGCGACGGTGGGAATGTCACCTCCACGAGCAGCTTGGCCATTGTCCTGGGCGTTCGGTGGGCATCAGGATAATCAGCATCTCCACCAAATCAAGCCTCGGATCTCACTGGGTTTTATTTTAACACATGCAGTTCCTCATGTTTCTCAGCCTTCCTCTGGCTTTCTCAGGAAAGGGCATGACCCGACCGTGGAGTAAAAATATCTCATGTTCTGAAAAAACAACAAAAGCCACTTAAAATTTAAGGAGCACGGAAAGCAAATGTTAGGGACATTTGGGGTATTTGTCTGCTTCAAGCACGGTATTACATTATGGTGATGGATCTATGTCTGAACTTTGTTATTAGGAAAATAACTCCCATCTGCCTCTCTGACCGCGGCATTTAAGGGCCTTTTGCAAATGCTATCTCCAAATCCATCCTCGCAGACAGGATAAATAATGCTTCAAACAAATGTGTGAGACTGTGGCATCGAATGGTTAAACAACCAGTTCCAAGAGGACCAGGCAGCTGGTGCTAGAAGAGGTTGTACCCCAACCCTCAGTTCACTCTCCTGTGGGTGAAGCAAAAGATGGATGTGTCTGAAAAACCCATGTGGGGTTAGGGTCCCCTCTGCCCCATCGTTTGCCCTCGGATCCATCGGGGTACACCAACAGTTCGCAGGAGGAGCTAACAGTATTCCACCAAAACGAAATTATTTCATCTTTTAAAGGTATCATACAGAATAACACTTGGTTGCCAAAGAATCCGGCGTTTTTATGGGTGTTTAGGAATGCGAGATGAGGTGTCACAAGATCAAACAAATCCCAGCAATTCTTGGGGCTCATAAAATGTGCAGGAAGGATGAATTGTTCAGCCTCTTTAATTCCTCCGTGCCTCTTTGAAGTTTTAATAGGGGTTTTTTTGGTTGGCTTTCAATCTTAAAGGTGCTCTGAAGCTTGTTATTTTTTCCCAGCGCCACTAAGGTCGATCTACCGATGGTTCTGCTGAGCGTGGCCAGCGGCTGCTCCCAGGAAAAAACGCATCAGACCCAAGTTGCATCATTTTTTCTTTAGTTCAGCCCCAGAACCATTCATTGCTTCTTTCAATATCTCAATTCCAGCACTACTTTTAAAGCAATCAGTGTCGCTGCCAGGGGAAAGAGAACACAAATACTTGGCGCAGGGCGATATTTGCTTTTCTGTTTTCATGGACGCGGAGTCATTTGTGCCTGTTCGGAATGTCTCGGGAGAAGCATGAATAGTTTAAACATGTGCTCAAGGAAGCTTTCTAGTTTATGGATCCCCAGGTATTTTTCCAAGTTGTGCTTTTGTAGAATTTCTTAAATAGGTGTGCTATTGTTCTTCTAAAAGTCTGGAAAAAAAGGCAGTGGAATTGCTGAGCTGGTGCTGGGGCAGCCCAGCCCCTCGCCCACCTGCCCAGGGGTCCCACGTGCGGCCCCTCCGCCCAGCTCCCGGGGGGCACAGCCTGGCCCCACCACGGGAGCATCCCCCCGGGACAGCGCGGCCAGCCTCCGCACACCCCCAGGGATGTGGCGAGGGAGCGTTTCTCGAATCCTCCTCACCAGAGGTCAATGCAGCCTTTGGGGGAAATAAAAAATCATTGGATCTCTTGTGTAGCATTGGTGCAATGGTTTTAATTTCCAACCAAATGAAGAGGTTACTCTGGGGGCTGTGTTTTTCCCCCTCTTTCCCCTGTATGCAGAAACACGTGTGTATGGGTTTGGGTGGGTTTTGGCAGCAGTTTTGCCCATTGCTTTAGCATGTCTCCAGCAGCTGGTTGCCTGAAGGTGGGGAAGCAGCAGAGCGAGGAACTGGGAGCGCTGTGGGATGGGTGCTGGGTGATGCCCCCGCCAGGGAACGGCTGCTCCTGGACCAGCTCCTCTTTTCCTTATGGATGCTCATTGTGAAGGGTTCATTAGAGAAAGATTTTACAGTTATATGGATATTTTGTGCTGGCTAACTTGGTCTGGGAGTGTGGTGCAGGTGTAGCTGTGGGAACCCAGACCATGGCTTTACCCACACTTGCCTTCCAGAACCACACTCATTAGCACATGCTGGCCAACACACGCTAACGAAGCACCTTGGAGAGTCACGGGGCACGTGGGGCTGGACTGGACCTCCAGAGGCCATCGGACCCGAGCTCCGGCTCAGAGCAAGGCCAGTTTTGTGGTTAGGTCCCATTTCTGAGTTGGATGGGATCTGACAAGATGCAGAAGGAGAGATCCTAGAGCTCTTGAAATGCCACGGAAGCCTCGAGCATCTCCATGGTTCATAAACCGAAGCTGGGATGGAGCAGCCACGTCGCGGAGTCCAACAGCAGAGAGGTTTCTCTGCATCTCGCCGAGCATCGACTGCTGGTGACTCATTTGGAAATGATTTGTTGGCAGCTTGTCCCTCACCCGCACACAGTCCCGCAGACCCCCTCGCTGCACGCGCTGTTTCCGTCGTGTCGGGCAGGGATGAAGTCCAGCTGCCAGCAACAGCCACCAGGGAAAAACATCGCCAAGAGTTTCTGATCCTGTAAGGGGCTGACAAAGGAAGGAGTGGAAGGCCCTTTGCTGAACTTGGCAAAAAAAAAGTTTGGACAGTGGTGTCAGGAAAATATTCTTCAGTGAAGGAGTGAGGCAGCTTATGAGGTCTTCTCTCTATTTTTGTGACTATGAAGGCAGAATCCATGAGTAAGAGGCCGTTACGGCCGGTGTCCAGCTGAACCGTTACAGCATGCTTAGGGAAGCACACTTCTTTCCTTTTGGACAATCAAACGGGGTATTTTTAGTCCCGGACAGAGCTTTCTGTAATGATGTAAGGTTCCTGTTAGCTCATCAGATTGGGTCGCCCACTGTAAAAACCTGAAGAGAGACAGAATTGTACATCCCATCATGTCTGAGCATCACCCGGGGCGGGACGGCGGGGAATCACACCCCAGTGGTGGAGCAGGCAGGCTGCAGGAGCCCAGACAAACCGCAAAACCTGATTCTGGTTTGAGCTGAACTCTTGTTAATTTATCTCCATGTATGGGGTTACTGTATGTTAGATAGAATATTACGTTACTTTAAGGTTGCTTCATTTGAGACAAAAAAAATGTGATGACCTAAACAATTACCGAAATCCACAAATTATACCCAGGTGGCAAATTTATTATTCCTGTTTTTTAAAAGCCTTTTTTATACAATCTTCTGTGTGGGCAGCTCGTCAGCGAGGCTGGATCTCTGGCCGGTGTCGGTCTGAGGAGCTGTGTCCAAGTGCATTCATCCCTGCTGCGTTATGCCAGCTGACACCTTGCCTCATAGATTTCCATGGCCTTATACTGAGAAAACTCTTAACTTTTGTTGCAGCACTGATATTTTCAGAAATTGAGGGCTTAAGGCTGGAGTGGTTTTTATAAGAGATAAATATCTTAATTTTGCAGGGGTGTTGCTCTGTGAGAGGGGCAAGGAGGCTGTCCTGGGCAGAGCTGACTGGGGACCACGCAGTCCTTGGTGGCTTTTTAGTGGCCAAAACCTTCCCAGCCACAGCGGCTCCGGTCCTGCAGCGCTGGGCAGAGCCTCATCTGTGGCTGGAGTGGGTCCAGCCCTTCGCGTCCCCCCCTCCTGCATCCCAGCATCTCTCTGCCTTGGACACACTGGAGCTCTCTGCTTCTCCCCGCTCGCACCCCCAGGTTGTGTAACTCTGCTTGAAACTGTTCTCAGGAGGGGTTTTTTTCTGTCTCCTGTTTTTTTCCTCCCGTAGGCTGTCAAATCACTTTCACCTCTAGATTTCTATGCAAGAAACTAAAGTAATTTCCTCTGAACATTCATTTGAGGCGTGTTAGTTTATAAAGCAATCTGGTTCTCCTCCATCGCCCTTCCCAGGCACTTCCTCTGCATTCCCGACCTGCGCGGCAGGAGGAAACGCAGGTGCCTCGACCTTCTCCTGCTGGCGCCTGTCCCTGGGGGAGAACAAAACTGCGAAGCTCCAATTCTCAGCCCAATGATTTCCTCAACCCTCCCAGTGCGGAAAGTTTGCAGCTCTGAGTTACAGATGCTGAGCACTCTTAAAAAAAAAAAACCAACAATAGCGTTTCCCTATAGATCTATAAAATATACAGGGTCAATTCCTGCGTGAGTCAGCGTAGCCTTGGGGACAATACATGGCCTCTGTGCTCTGTCATGCATGGGGACACTTCCATGGTGCTTTGTATAAAACTGGGGTTTTCCTTGTTGGACACATGGTCCCTCCTCAACTGATGCTCTCCCTGAAACCATCAGGACGTTTTAGGTGGATGGTTGCAGGCAGACACAAGTTCCAGGTGACGCAGGGATGCCCCAAAAAAATTTTGAGGTGTAGCGAAGACCTTTCTGTCCCATTCGAGATGCCTGAGAGTGATGTTTCTGAGTGAGGCTGGAGCCTAAATGGGATTTACTCTTGCTGAACGCTCTCAGGGGCCCCCAAACATTCTGTGTGCTGGCTCCGGTCCAGCCCACGTGAGCCTGCCCGCCGCTGTGGCTCTGCAGAGCGGGCCAGGAGGAGGGATGGACTGCTTGTGAGATTTCCCAGGCATTTGCTTTACAGTCACTGAAGACAAAACGTATTTGGTTTCTAATGAAACAGGGATGTTTCGAGGCATTATGAAGTTCTTGCCTTTGTTTTGCTTTTCATAGCCCCGCGTTCTGTGACATATAAAACCACCCCATTTGTTTTCCATTCCTTGGAATTGAATTCCCCACAAGACCACCGCTGAGCAGATGCTCTCATGGAGGCCAGCCCTGCTCCCAGTGCATCCCTGGGCTCACCAGAGCCCCGGCCCCATCTTGCCTGGAGCCGTCACTGCTGGGTGATGCTGGGTCAGCTCCCACAGCATCCCCCCCATGCAAACACCATGCACGCTTCCCAGCATGGTGCAGCCCATCCCAGCACAAGACCCATCTCTGTCATGAGTGTGTCACCGTTATGCCACACGTTTAGACCTAATTTCCCTTTTTTCAGCCAGATACACCCCATACTCCATCCTGCAGTAGGGCTGGACCAGTAAATACATTTAATATTTCTGCGTCGGTGCAAATTTATGTGCTTCTGAGAGTGGTGCTCTGTCTCTTGCAGAAGGAAAACGTAGCTGTGTCATACAACATGATCGCAGAGAATAAAATCATACAGTGGATGTGAGCAGGATATTGTGGTTTTGACCTCTTAGTGCAAGGAGAAGGTTTCATGGCAATAGCTCCTGTTTCTGCAGCATCGTCCATCCGTGGGTCCGCCGGCCGAGCTGCAGGGGGTGTTTTGGCAGCAGGACATCGCTGTGGCTCCTGGCTGGGGCTCTCCCTGGCACCCGCTGCCATCCCAGTTGGGTGTTTCGAAAGCACGTGGAGAATCAAGCACGCCGCGATGTTTTCCATGTGAAGTCTGCTTGCCAGAGCTCACGGGCTGCGCTGGGTCTCCACGTCCTTCGGTGTCCGGGAGTCACGTCAGGAGCACCTGCTGCTCTCCATGGATAACAACGGACACACAGTCCTGGGTTTCTTCTGCATTTAATGAAGGGATTACTCCCTGAAGGACTCAGCACAAAATTCCTGTGGTGTTAAAGATGTGCCAGCATTTTCCTTTGCACATCTTTGGTTCCCACCGAAGTCAGTGGGAAGATGTTGTTTAATTCGTCTTTTAACTCACTGGGGCTGTGTTGGGGCCCTGCATCGAGTTCACTTCAGGATAACCCGGAGGAAACCTGTTGTTTTCTAAATGTGGAAGAAATCATATATTCCACTCGCTGAGATTGCCAAAGAAAAAAATTCAAGTTTTTTTTTTTTTTTTTAGCTTTAGGCTTTTTGCCTTTATGCTCTAGGACCAGGTGCTCATGCGTGCACATAGGCTGATCTGCACCGTTGGTATAATGCCACCATTGACAACAACATGAGCAGAAAACTAATTTTATACCGTTGTTCCTGCAAATCTTAGTGTACCTTGTCGGGTTCCTGATTTGCACTCAGCCAATCTTGATTAATTTGAGTTTCACTACTCAACATACTGTTGTCATTGCATTCAGGGCAGCAGTAACACTCCACAGAATCTGGGTTTCTAATTAATTTGAATAAATATTTCGTTAAAGTGAATGGACCTTCTGCTTGGATGCCTCAGCTCTTCCTTATTGAAATCCTCAGGGAAGGAGAATATAAAGCTGCTGATATTCAACACACATCTGCAATGAGTGCCATGGATAATCTCTCATGAATGTGAGATTTTTCCGGGATACTCTCTCTACAACCAGTTCATAAACAAGCCAATTTATAAATCAGCTTCTTATTAATCAGAGGTCAAATCTTTGGGTGAGGGACACCCAACGAGTGCTGGCTTCTCCTGTGCTGAGCATCAACCAAACCCACATGTACAGAAAACCAGTCTCCCTCCAGACCGCCCCACTTCAGAAGAACAAAAGTAACCCATTCCCGTGAATTATTAAAATGACAGAGGGGGACAGCCCTGAGCTGGCTGGGGAGCATCTGCGTGGCGACCAGTGCATCCCCCCAGAATAAACCACAGAGTTCTGGATTACTATCTCACTTAGAAACTCCAAAAAGACACTGTGCTTCAGAGAAGCTTAAAATTAATTGTATTTTATTTAATTTTAAAAATCGGTTTCAAGGTGCATAAGGATTTGCTCTTTATTTATTCCTTGAGCCCAACCTACAATTTTTTGCCCTTTTTCTATGGGATGGCAGCCGAAACAGCCATTAAAATCTCAGACTGCGGCGTTCCGTGAGTCAGTGTCTGCTTTTCCAGCAGAAGGCAAGCCAGGGTTACCAGTGGGGTGGTTTGTATGGAATCACGTTAATTAATTGCTGAAGATATGCCTCGGGTTTACATCACTTCATTGCTATGGGGCTGTGCTCATCCTGGCTAAACACGGTTTATTTTCAGCTGCTGCCCTCT
This sequence comes from Pterocles gutturalis, assembly GCF_000699245.1. Lineage (NCBI taxonomy): Eukaryota > Metazoa > Chordata > Aves > Pterocliformes > Pteroclidae > Pterocles > Pterocles gutturalis. The sequence goes on from NW_010114332.1 coordinate 15,549, forward strand.
CCTTCCCTTCCAGCTGTTCGCGTCGCCGTGCCCCAGCGTGAAATACACGGAGGCGTTTTAGCCAGAAATCCCCAATTCCCGTCACCACCTTCACGGCGGCTGCAGCTGTGAGCCCTGGCTGGGGACAGCAGCTCCGAGAGGCTGCAGCCAGCGGTGCCGGCCACGGCTCCGGCTCCGGGAGCATCACGGGGAGCGGCTCCTCCGCTGCCCTTCCCTGCGCCTGGAAAGTGCCGCTTGAATTCGTCACTCACCCAACTATTGTGAGCATCTCGCTCAGACTCTTTGTTTGCTTTAAAGTCTGGGGAGCGGCTCTGCTAACGAAGCCTGGCCAATTTGTCTCAGCTAAGTGCCTGGCCCCACGTGTTGGTTGACTCATTGCTAATTATTTGTCTGGGGAAATCAGCAGTGGCTCTTAAATGTGGATTTTGACAGGCAAAGCCAGCACAGGAGGCTGGATTCTTCAGGGTATCCTTTCTACCCAGACACTCAGAGGTGGCTCGGCTGCAAATGTCCCCTTCTGCAAACAGCTCCGTGGAGCCGGGCTGCTCTGAGAGCAGGAGCTGGGGCAGATCGCAGCCCTTTGCCCTGCCTCCTCCTCCTCTCCCTCTCCCTGTGGGACACAGGACTTCCTCGTCATCTTCATCCTCATCCATTCTCATCCTCACCCTCATCCCCATCCTAATCCTCATCATCATCCTCATCCTAATCCATGCTTATCCTCACCCTCATCATCATCCTCATCCTAATCCATCCTTATCCTCACCCTCATCATCATCATCATCCTCATCCATCCTTATCTTCACCCTCATCCTCATCCTAATCCTCATCCTGATCCATCCTCATTCCCATCCTCATCCTTATCCCTATCCTCATCCTCATTCCCATCCTCATCCTCACCCTCCGCAGGGGCAGGACAAGGGCTCCCCTGCCTCCCGGGTAATTCCCAGCGGCTCTCCTTGGGGCTGCTCCCTGCTTCATTTTCCAAACTTATCTTTAATAAAACCGGGAGGATTTACGGGAGAAGAAACACACTTGACTCTACCTCCAAACTCAACATCATGTAAAATCAGGAGCGCTGGGGCCGTATTTCTGGTCTCCGAGGTGGACAGCAGATGTGAGCAGGGACTGCAAGCTCTCCTGATAATTGAGCGCAATAACGGCGCTAACGAGGGCCAAAGGGCTAACGGGGTTGTGAATGAAACTAATTACCCTGCCGGAGCCCTGCCACGAATGCTTTAACACCGATGAAAACAGATTGGCCCGGAATGAAATCCACTCATTGTATCAAAAATAACCATAACATCTTGTGTCTGTTTATTGCCAAGTGTGTTGGCTTTGGGGTTATTTGACAAAATACGGCCTCAGCTGCTCTCTGGGATTTGGCACCGCATCAGGAGGCCATGGAAAACAGGGAATCCTTCTCCCCAGGCTTTTAGAAAGGGTGAAAAAAAGGAAAAAGTCAACATAGGGCATTTTTTTACAATAATGCTGTAATCACGCAAGAAAGCAATTTGATGGATTTTGTGTGATTTTTATTTGCTGGCTGCAAAGAAGGGATTTTTTCATGGGGGAGGGTGTTCGTGAAGCCTCTCTGCTATTTATCCCTCTGACCCCAGCGTTACCCCAGCTGTGGCCAGGATGACAGATATACATCCATGCGCTCGGAGCAGCGAGGTTAAAAGGAAAAGTGACTCATCCAGTATGAAACCCCCAGGAGCAGACAAAATCCCTCGGGATGCAGAGAGGTGTCAGACCAGCAGCTGAATTTTAGCCACTTGCTGCCTTCTCGCTAGACGGACACGGTTCAGTCCTGTGCCACCAGGGCTGCTCGGGGGCAGAATTTCTGGACTAATTCCTGAGAAGAAGGAGATTTTGGCATCCGCATGTGGGTGACCCAGGAAACAGCCTTTCTCCAGTGGGAGGAACAGAAAAATCCTCCAGTCTTTATGGAAGGGCGATGCAACAGGTGCTGTTGTGGCTTCTGCCAAGGGCAAGCAGAGTGTTTATCAGGGCTGGAGGAGACACAGCGCTGCAAGAGGCTGCAAACTCATCAGAAACATCCAAAATAATTCAGACCCAGCTCAGTGGGGATGTGTACCAAGCACAGAAACTGCCCAGTTGCAAAGTGAGGAACTGCCAGCCACTCCTGTTGAGAATGGAGGGGGGCAAATAGATCCCCACTGCAGGAGTCCTGCCGGGATGCACAGCACAGGCAGGACAGCTTTACGTGGGACGAATGCAGGAACCTTCTGCTGTGCCGGCTGTGCATCGTGCAGGCTGGTCCTTTTTAGGGCAGAGACGTGAAGTGAATGACCTTTGCAGGCTTCCAGCAGCAACGCCACTTTTTGGCACCATCTCACGGTTTCTAGGGCTTGTAAGTGAGGTTCGAAATCAGACTTTCTCCCCATCTTGTGGTTTTTGTTTAAAAAAAAAAAATCTGCTTTTACTTAAGGAGCAGAAGGGACGTTTACAGAGTAAATCATTCAATCAGAGTTTTACTGTGACCGCTCTGTGGGTCACAGCCCTGCGCTGGGCACAGGTCAGGCAATAACTCCCCCCCCCCCGCAGCGATTCCCACGGCGCAGGGAGCAGCTCAAACCAGCAACTACCCCAAGGTGGGTACGGGGAGAACATCTGACGCTGTTAACTCACTGCCTGGGAAGGGAGCTGTAAGGACACTGACCACCACCCCCCAGATCTGCTTTACACCCTTTAACTCCATCAATCTCAGTGCTCTTCCCCCCCTGAGCTGCACCGATATCTGCCCGTTCTCAGCTGCCTGCGCAGCCCAGAGTGACTTCAGGCTGTGGTATCAACACGAGGAGCCGCAGGGGCTCTGCCTGTCTGGCCGTTACCACCACGACGTTGGATTTCTCTCCAGCTGAGCCTCTCACTCCCTGCTCCCTTTGCTCCGACCCTTCCAGACGTACTCTCCTGACACGTGCTTGGATCCCCTCGGCCGTTACGGGGCCCTCCGTCCCCAGGCAGAGGGGAAACGGCATGATCGTATGGAAAATACCAATAGTGTTGTTGAGTTTTGTTGCCGTGGGAACAGGAGCTCAAAGCAGAAATGCGGCACATCAGAGGGCGGAAAGCTGCCTGGGGTGGAGGATGCCCAGAATTCTGTCTTTAAACAATGACAGAGCAAAAGAACGAGACGCGAAAGGCCAAGCGCTGCTCCGCGGGTTAGTCTCCCATTTCTTTTGACCTTTAACTATAAATCATCCCTCTTATGTCTGTCTCATAATAGAACTTTATATTGTGCATGACGTTTCATGTGCTTGCATTAATAAATGGGACTATGTATTCCCTTCTTTCTCTCTTTATGTGACTTCTGTGAGTGAAATACTTCATTGAGAAATGAAAGACTCTATTCACCTTCAGCCCCCCAAAATATTTTGTACAGACACGTGAAATGTCCTGCAGTCTGTGCCCGGATTTTAGAGGCAATGGCTCTTCATCTCTCAGTCTTATTGCTCGGTTGCTTTTATTTAGGAATGAGCAGGATTCAGAGAGGAGCTGAGCCCTTCTGTGGTCAGCGAGCACATCTGCAGCTGTACGAACGCCAGGCCAAGAGGAGCAGGACGGTCAGACTGCCCCACGTGTGTCCTGCAGACCGCACGGCTCTGCCGGGATCCCCGGTGCTGGTGGAGCTGCTTTAAATAGCCCGGACTGGCTCCCCCTGGGCTCAAAACGGAGCCCAGCAGCACTTCCAGCTCCAGCCCCAACGTCCTGTCCCACCAGCATCTACTGGGATCCATCCTGTGCTAACGCAGAGCTGGTCTGATCCCGTCGCCCCTTTAATTATCTCCTCCATCCCCAGGAGGAGTGAGGGTGAGTGAGTGGCTCTTGGGGTGTTTTACTGCCAGCCAGGGTCAAAACCACAACAGATTAGAGCCACACGATGGACTCCTGCGGCTTTGCAGGGAGGCCATGCCAAGGAGCCAGCTCCCATCGTGTCTTCACTGGGGCATCTCCACCTGCACAAAGGAAGGGCAGGTGAGCACAGGACAGCGATGCTCCAGCTCAGCTGCTGCCCCAGCTGCATCCAGGCACCGAAAACACCCAGTGAGAAGTGGGCTCCGAACAGCCTCCATGCTGGACACTCAGAAATTACCGTCTCTTCAAAGCTGGTGGGAATTCGGTCTTCTGCTGGCTTACGACATCCACATCTGCGAGGCATCACCGAAATGCACCGCCAAACATTGTATCAACGGAGGAGGAGGAGTACAGACCTCGAGCTAGCGCAGGGGAGCAATTTTCACATGCAGGGTGGGGTGATCACGCCACGGCTCCCTCGGCTCTGAGCCCATCACGGCGTTGCTGAGCAAAACCTCGGCCAGCTGAGTCAGCCCATGGGCTGGGAGGGAGCGGGGTTATGGATGGGCTGTCAGGCCCTTTCGGCGGGACCTGCCTTTATTAGGTAGCGTCACAGCTGCTGGCCACGTTCCACGGGAGTTTTAAAAATGCTTTAAAAAAATCTCGTAGAGAGGGTGCACTAAACAGACTGTGGTGTGGTGAGAAACAGCCCCAGCTGACAGCAGTGTCTGCCCAGGACGGGTGGAAAAATTGTAACATCTTCACTGCCCTTTGCACGATCTGCCTGCATTAGCTCTTGGGAGTTGTGTTAAATTTCTTTCTAGAGTTTGGGGTGACTCCATCCCTTCTCCCTCTGCATGATTCCTCTCTCTTCCTTTATGGAGAGCAGCTCTGAGGAGAAGGACTTGGGGGTGTTGGTAGATGAGAAGCTCAATATGAGCCGGCAGTGTGCTCTTGCAGCCCAGAAAGCCCCCGTGTCCTGGGCGGCATCACCAGCAGCGTGAGGTGACAAATACTCACATGTTACCCGGCTCTGCTTCCTTGCCTAGCCAAGACTCTTCTCTTTGGGGATAATAACTGTTTTACCATGCCCATGCAGAGCCGGCACAACTACTAGGGGCAAACGGATTTGTTCTGAGCAACTATAAGAAGAAAAAAATGTTCATTATTTGAACATTCAGCATCAGCTGTGGAAGTTATTAGGCTAGAAATAGATGCATGGAAATGGATGCATGGAAATGCGGAGCTGGACAAGGCATCCAGCCCCTCACCCTGCTCCAGACGGTGAAAGATCTGCTTGATGAGGGATCTATCTGCCTGATCCTGCTCTTTCATGAAGATAACAGCTTGAACTCCTCCAAAAGCTGGCTGGAGGATTACTGGTGCATTGCAACCCCAGCAGCTTGCTAATAAAACACTAATTTCAAACTTAATTTCTTCTGCTACAAATTCAACTTGATGCTCTCT
>NW_010114333.1:0-447 GCF_000699245.1 Pterocles gutturalis
CATTGGGTGTTTTAACCGCAGCATTTCTTCGTTTAATTCCTGCAACTCACCACACTGCTAGTTCCTCTGCTGTTGTGTTTCCACACGTACACAGTTGTAACAGCCTTCTGTGCTCTCCCTGTTGACCACTGAGTAACATCTGACATTTCTGTTTCATTGCTCAGGTGAAAGACTGGTAAATGTGTTACTCTCTGGATACTTTTGTTTCCTTTTAAATTAGATCTAATATGTTAAAATGTAAGTATTTTTATTATGAATATACTCATGAGACTTCATGAATATATATGCACATATAAATAGCATAACTGTTGATCAAGTCTCTCTTCACAAGGAAGCATGGCTAACGGTGACTGCAGTGTGTCTGACTGACTCTCAGGTCCTTCTCCTCCCGGTAACTTTTGAACCCATTGGCCAGTTCTGCAGTCAGCAGAAGGGTGGTGGGCTCAG
>NW_010114334.1:0-2134 GCF_000699245.1 Pterocles gutturalis
CGAGCCGTGGGGCTTGCTGGCTCCCGGTGCCTTCTCCAGAGCCGTGCCCTGTGCTGGCCAAGAGCTTCCCACCTCCTGCCCCTCCTGCGGGAGGGATGCTGGAGAAGTGGGGAAGGGCAGGTCTGGGAGTGAATCCCGAGGAGGGAGCTGGAGTGGAGTACCAGCCCAGCTTGCATTTATGCTGCAAGGATGAATTAAAAAAAAAAAAAACAAGAAAAAAGAAAAAAAAAAAAAAAGCAGGCTAAATAGAAATTTGGAAGTTGCAGAGCTGTCATCCGCTGCACTCGCCGTGCCGTCGCGTGGTGTGTTACGGCGCAGGCATGCGAGCGAGGGGGTGGATGTCAGTGTTTTGGCCCCTCTTGAGCTGGAACATCTGCAGGGGTTGGGAGAGAGCGATGGTGGCTCCTTGGGGCTGGGCTCGTGCCTTGTGGAGTGAGCCAGGGAGCATGGTTTGAGCTGAAAGAGGGGAGATTGAGCTGAGATATTGGGAAGAAATGTTTTCCTGTGCAGTGGGTGAGGCAGTGGCCCAGGTTGCCCAGAGCAGCTGTGGATGCCCCATCCCTGGAGGGGTTCAAGGCCAGGCTGGATGAGGCTTTGGGCAACCTGTGTCCCTGCCCATGGCAGGGGGTGGGACTCGATGATCTCTAAGGTCCCTTCCCACCCAAACCGTTCCACGGTTCTATGATCTGTGCTGCACGCTCCGTGTCCCGCGTGGGCACTGGGGCTGCCCGCGCTCTTCCATCTCAGCATGGCAGCAGACGTGCAGGCAGGGAACAAAGACAGGACTGTTTGAAATTCCTGGCTTATTTTATTGATGTGCGTTGGCAGTTGTAGGCCAAGGAACAAAGCAACCCCAAATATTCCCAATTGCCTGCTCCCGGCCCAGCGCGCAGGTGGGATTTCTAGCAGCGTGAATTTGTGTTGCAGACCAAGCAAGAAGCAGACCAGAATCAATATCTGAGCAGTCCAATAAAATCTGTGGGAATCTCATTTCAAGTCATTTCAAGCAATCTAATAACTGCTGTTTCAGATGGCTGTTGGGTGGTTTGTTTTTTCTTTTCTTTTTTCATTGGGGTTGTTTGTTGTGCGACTGTAAAAATGTAGATTGAGCCCGATGTCCATATAGCACTTGGGTTTTGCAATGTCAGCATCGAGCCCCTACTGGTTTGCCTGGGAGTGGGGCAGCGAGGGCTGGAGACCCCCTGTTGCCAGCCAGGGCGGCTTGGCTCTGCGGCAGTTTGCAGGTCTGCTAATGGTGGCAATGCTTCTGCTTCCAAAAATTCCAGTTTTAGCTCCTTGCACGGCGTTGTTATGATTTCTAGTCCCGTATCCTTGAAGACGCATGACCGGTTTGGGGAAGAGCCCGGGGTGTGTTGTCCGTTCTGAGGACAGGGAGCCAGGTGCATCTTGAGCCTGTCACCATCGGGAGGAAGGTCGGTTGACATCCCGCTGTCAGTAACGTGTGTTTTGGCATTTATCCCTCCCTGGGGACGGTCCCCACTCGAGACCCTTTGCAGGCTCGGCCCCACGCCTGTGCGTGTCCCTGGGAGTCACCTCTGCAGAGAGCGGCTGGAGGTACCCGAGCGCTTGGGATCTTCATGAGGATTTTTACAATCAAATTTAAGAAGTTTCCTCATTTATCTTCCCAGTAAGGTCCCAAACGGGCTGTTTGTGAGTGGCCATGGGGGTGGCGTATCCCGCAGGACGTGCTGGCTGCTCTGGATTCGGCACAAGGAACGATGCAGAAGGGAGAGGACGCAACTTTCTGCTTTTTGGAAAGAGGCTGAGGCTGGGGCGGGAGGACAGGAGGGCAGAGCAGCTCGGAGGGGGTGGAGGACCAAGTGATGAAATCGCTGCGTGTCCTCGGAGGCTGCATCGCATGCACGGCAGGGCTCGGAGCCGCGCGGTCCTGGCAAGCCCTGCACGGACAGCTTGTGCTCTGTGCATAGCCCTGAGCTGTTCGGAGGCTTGCACATCTCACCAGCACCACTATTTTTTTTGTTGTTTTTTTTACGGAAGTCTGGTGGATACTGTTTGGAAAGGTCCAGTCGGTGCTCGCCTGAGCCGGGCAGCCCCTGCAGAAGGGTTCGATGGCAGCAGCTCGTGGCAGCTCCTGCCCAAGAGAGCAGAAGAG
>NW_010114334.1:2574-2779 GCF_000699245.1 Pterocles gutturalis
CGCGGCGCCACCACCCCCGCCGGAGCCCGGCTCTTGCAGCACAGACGCGTGCCGTTGGCGTGATGGGGATGTCTTGCTGGCGGCCGGTAAGCTCCTGCCCGCTCCCCACCCTCCAGCCCGCTCCTGACCTCCTCCTCCTCCTCCATGCCTGGGCGATGTTATGTAAAACCCAACGTGCAGCATTAGCAATAGAAATACTTGGCTC
>NW_010114335.1:0-19382 GCF_000699245.1 Pterocles gutturalis
GGCGGGAGCAGCGGGACTGCCGGGGGCGCGCCAGACCGCCGGGCAGCTGGAGCTGGAGCGAAAGGATCCGTGCTGCGGGACTGAGCAGCCGGGTGCGCGATGCTGTGGGATGGAATTCCGCACAGGCTGCCGTGCTGCAGGTCGGGAGAGAGGTGGGCTCTGCAGGGAGCGCTGCCCTCACCGATCGCTTTCGCCGGTAAAAAAAAAACAGCGTCTGTTAGTGAGCTGGAACACAGTGTCAAAGATCCTCCACTGAGCACAGAAAGGAAACCCAGATTAGCATGGTTGGAAACCCGTACCTCCGTTCTTTTGGACTCCTAGTGTTTTCCTGGTTGGCAGTAAAAGCCTCTCTGCACAGTGCTTGGATCTACCCCAGCGCTGCCTGCAGGGATGACCGACCCCCTTCCCGTGCTTGGCCGCCTCGCTGTGCCCAGGTGTTTCCACCGGAGCAGACAGCCCGTGCTTCTCCAGGCACTCTCGGCAGGCATGGCCAGTTCTGGATTGGGTCTGCATGCCAGTTCAAGCACGCTTACATCCCTGTGTGCTGTCGCATCATCACAAGAAGAAATCAACAATCACAGAATCACAGAATCACAGAATCACAGAATGTTAGAGATTGGAAGGGACCTCGAAAGATCATCTAGTCCAATCCCCCTGCCGGAGCAGGACACCTAGATCAGATCACACAAGAACGCATCCAGGCGGGCTTTGAATGTCTCCAGAGAAGGAGACTCCACAACCTCTCTGGGCAGCCTGTTCCAGTGCTCTGTCAACCCTAGGATACCCAGAGGCAGCAATACAAAGTAAGAAGGCAAAGTGAATAATATATAAATAAACTATATCATACAAGAATCTCTGTGCTCTTAATACAGTACAAGAAACTTGTTATGGTGAGCTGATAAAGTAAGTCACACAAACAAGGCTAAAAACTAAACCAGCTTAAGCAAATCTTATGCTTCCATGCACATGCCATTTAGATTTGGGAGGAAAATCCCAGCCATATTAATTTCCTTTTGCTATTAGAGGTTCATGATGGACATCATCATGACACAGTGTGATCCAGGAACAGCAGCTGTGGTTCACCGCCCTTTCCCCAAAGCTTCCTAAGGGATCCATCGCTGGTGCCAAACTGCCACCCACAGCCATTCCTCAGCTCTCTTCTGGGAGAGTGGCTTCTGTACGACACCTCTCCTTATGCTGCTAGGTAGGCACTGCCAATTTTGTGGATTGCTTGTAGGTTTTCTGTGGCCATGAGGCAGATGTTGTCCTCCTGGCTGACCGGACCTGTGATGCCAGCCCCTCCTTTGCTGAGGGGTGAAAACCTTCATTTGGTGGAGGTTTCTCTAGGGTATATTCACTTTCATTGCCTTCCCTTTGGAATGAAAGACCCTTGAATTACTGTTGCTGTGTTAAGAAAAAAAACCCAAAAACTCAAGCAACAGTGCAACAGGTTGCTTCCCTCCCCAGGCAAAGACCCATAAATTCCAGAGCATTTTTAGACCACACAGTAAATTTCAGTGACAATTCTGTTTCCCCAGAGATGAAAAGGTGAGTGGCTCTGGAGCTGATAAACATTTTGCTAATGGCAGGCATTTCCTGCTCAGAGTTTGTGTCGGGTCAGATGTAATAGTTGTTCATGTGCTTCATTGAAGACACTAAATCCTCACTTCAGCGTGTTGCATACCTCATCCTTAAAAAGTTATCTCTCAGCAGGGGTTACTATGAGTACTACAGCACAGTGAAACACACTGTAAAATACCTCTTAGAGGCCGTTCCCATGTCATTAAAGATCACAAAGAAAAGCTCTGAACTTTGATTTCTTTGTGAAAGAAAGGTGACTGTTATCCCAAACTTGATACCATTGCCAGAACCAAAAAAGAGTAACAGTGTTTTGCCGTTGAAAAGTTGCCATTTTGATTAATATGTGCTTGAAAATTCCTGATATGAAAACTAGTCTTTCACACAACTCCATCTGGCCTCTAAATGTGTCTAAATCCCAGCAGCCTTAAAGCTGGGATTGGCCAAATTACCCAGTGCTGAATTTATGAGCCTAACTTCTAATTATTGAGTTCCTAGTAAGTGGCAAAGCCAAAACCAGCACATACAAAGCAGAAGGTGAAGAAAGCCCATTACTGGCAGTAGCGCTTCTGTGGCTGAATTCTGCTCCTGTGACCACTGAGGGATGTGTGAGGGGCTGAGGAGGAGTAGAAGCACCCCGGCAATTTGCAGCAGCTATTGCACCCAGCTGTTTGTGAAAGGGAATATGAATTACATCTGTTCTGACGGTGGTTGCAAGAGCGAAACGTTGTCAAAGGAGGAATGCTCTTCATGTTTCCTAAAGGTACTAGTGGGGGAATAAGGTGACAGAGATTTTGCAACTCCATGAGTCTGCTCAGACATGACACCCTCTGAGAGCCAGTCAGTACCGGTGCATCAGTAGTCAGTTTGTCTTATTCTCACAGAAGCAAAGAAATTATATTTCCCTTTTCTTCAGGTGATCTGTAAAAGTTTAATGCCTCCACGTGGTGAACCCAGAAATGGGCAGCCGTATTTTGTTCTTAATCACTCAAGTCAACCCCTTCAGAGAAATACGACCCTGGCCCCTCTCTGGAGGCAGGAACTGCATGCATTGCTGCAAGACCCGAGGTGCTTTTTCTTAGGAACTTTTGCCTTACCACAGCATCTCAGCTTTCCATCAAAATGCCATCACTCCTTTTGGGCTGGTTCCACCTTGGTGAAGAAAGATGTTCTCTGCAGATGTCCATCGATTCCCATTAAGGGCTGAACTAAACCACCAGATTTATCTGAGGAAATATCTTTGAACTTGATCCAATGTTCAGCAAGAGGCTAGTCTGTAAAGAAGAAACATTTAGAACCCTCTTAGGTGAGAAAGACACAAAACTTACCTAAGAAATAGGGAGCAAGATTGCCTGAAAGCATCACTTAAGACATAATGACAACAAAATCCATTTGCAGAAATTAACTAACAAACATAACCTACCTGTTCCTTTCTGTGTGTATCTCAGCAGCTGCATTTCAAAAGTAATTAAAGGTAATGAGCTGTGCTTTGTGGTAGAACCATAAAAACTTAATTGGTATAATTAGTTGTGAGATAGCAAGTGCATCTTCCTGGATAACAACATGTCATCATTTGATAAGAATAATAATGAATTTAATAAATAAATCAGGGCCCTTCTAATATGTTAATAAAATAATAAAGTAGAAGTCACACATGTGCAAATGATGAATTATTAGTTTGCAGACTGCATACAATTGTCTGAGTAAGATGGATGGGGAAGTGGCCTTCTTGAAACTGTCAGCTATGACTGTTGGCTAAAATCCAGTTTGCAATAGATGAAACAGCCACACTGCCCTTTGCAGAGAACGTGTTGCAAACGCTTCCAGCGGAGGCCAGCATCCCTCCGCAGAGCTGGATAGACAGTGACTGAGGAAAAGCAGCTTTTTTTTTCCCCCTTTGTTAAACCCTTCTGCATTATTGGTGCTGGGCAAACAGGAATAAAGGTGGACAGAGAAACCCAAGCATATGTAGCAGGAAAGGAGCCACTGAAACAGTGTACAAACCAGCCTGTTTGACCCAAATCATTTAGAGGCTAAGACAGGCAGAAAATGATGATTTATTGCAGAAACAGCCTTAAGCTCAAACACAGACAAATATACCAGAACAAAAGCTTTTGAGGCATTATTAAGAATCAGTAAATAGAACCATTTTAATTAATGGGTGCCTTTAAAATTAAATTACGTGAATACTGCCAGAGTTAAAGGAAGGCCTGCATCTCCAGTGGACAAAGTAATAAAAGGCATTGTCCCAACAAGCAAACACTAAAAGGAGATAGTTCTAGGCAGAAATAGAGCAGCAGTGTCCAGTGACACAGAAGAGGATGGGTCATAAGACAGCTCTTGGTCATAACATTTTTTTATCCCTTAATCAATGTACTACCTCATTCATTCCTTAGACAAGGAATTGCAGGTCAGAATACCTACTTGGTGAGTTCAGTCTCAGCAGAGCAGGATTGCGGTTGGAAGGAGCCATAACAAGTCTGATCTATGCCTAAGAACAACTGACCTGTTAGCAGTGCCCAAAGAGCTCCTTTGCGAGCGTACAGGGAACAAACTATGGCTACCTGGAAGGCATCCACCTGGCTGTACCCCCTCAGTACTTAGAACTTCACACTGGTATAAGGCATAAAGCACAGATCCTTCAGCTCTACAAAAGAAGTGTCTCTAGCTTGCACAAACGGCTGGTAGAAGCCTGCTGACACATAGAAGCCTTACATCCATCCATCCATTCGGCTGCAGGAGTACTCACGTACACTCCCCACAGTCTCAGTTTAGGAGCAGTAGGTGTTTTAGAACTGAGGTTATGTAATAAAAAAGTAAAGTAGCAATGGTCAACACATGTGCAAACGTGAGAGGTGTGAGACTGAACCTGTTCTTGACCTGCTGCTGGGAACAGCTGCGAAAAGACCAGACCATGTCCGAAACGCAGAGAGTGAAGCACTTTGAATGGAAGCCAAGTGTTAGTGAGCCTCAGACCAAATAACCCCCTGAAACTAGGCAGGCTGTGATTAAATACTATGGTCTGATGCTCTAAAAGTTAATTAAGTACAGGAGTAATGTAGGTCTTTTGTAAAGCTGTTTTTATGGCCATTAGTTGCTATGCAGCTGACAAGGGAATGCAATGCAAGGGGGGAAGGCGCTGGCTGGACAGGCTGCTCTCAGCCACAGTCTTCCCAGTGAGAATGCTGCAGGGCTGGTTCTCCCCTTGTGCTCCACAAGGCACAAAAAGACCACTCCAAACTCAGAAAGCCTAGTCTTGACTGCTTGACACTATTTACCATTATAAAAATGCATCAATTTTCATTGCATTATCACCAATGTACACTGATGCACAAGGGAGGGGAAGCAGTTTCAGTGAGATAATTAGGAGTGACTTGTACCCAGCAGAGAAAGAGCTGGAGCTAATAAGCCTTCAACTGAAGACTCTTAACTTGATAATATTGCCAAATGCAGAAGCTTCCTTATGTCAGTGGGAGGGCAGGGCCACAATGCCAGCAGGATCAGACCTAGCACACTGCATCTCTGTACAGGGAATGCTCCTGTGGCAGAGAGCTGGCAGAATTGCTCTTTGCTTTTCCCCCAAAGCTCCTAGCATGGGAACGTACTAGAGACGTAGTCAGTGCTGTCATGCTCTGGTTAATATCAGGAACAGCTCCTCCGGCTGCTGTAATTTGCACTGGGGACTGCAGATGCCATCAATAGCTCGGAGGGAGCAGGATTGTGAAGGTAATCTGCAGCCCTCTTCCCCAAGTGAATTGAGACCAGAATCAAGGCTTTTGTTTCAGAAACCAGAAACTCAGCAAAACGAATTTGTGGAGGTGCTATTAATAGAACACAGGAAATTAACAAAAGCCTTAATTACTTTAACTCATAGAAGTGATTGAGTTGCCTCTAATACGGGTCTGTCTCCCCAAAGCTGCTGAAGACCCAGTAGTTCTGTTTGAGTTAGACACGGGTAAGTAGTTTTCACACAACTCTGTAAGGGGCACAGGTTTGACAATTAAAGGTATTACAGCCATAGGTTTCTGACAGAATGGCTTTTTATACAATCTTTACTTGCTTCCTACAGCCACAGTGGTTTCAGCTGAGACTCTAAGGCTGTAGATGAAACTCCAGAATAGACATCTTCTCCTACAAAGCTTCAAAAATGTGTGCCTGAATACTGGTAATGGGCTTGGGGCAATCAATGTCCTCACTCCTTGGCCTCCAGAAGTTACTACTTTAAACTTGCAATCCTTACTCTGGCTTGTCCCATTTCGTATACCCATCAGAGCCTGGTTTCTGGCCTGAAAGATAGTGTTAAACATTTTACAGAGTGTATGACTAAGAGCAAGCACAATAGAGGAGAATAACCTTTAAATACATGTATTCACAATAGAAGATGTGTTGGTGAATGGTTAAGGGCACCGAGTTAATGACAAATGTCAGAATGTTTCAAAGATTCACTTGCTTATTAACTGGGAAATAACACAATGTACATGAAATCACAGACAATAGGTTTGCTTCACTGTTAAAAAAGAAAAGAAGCCTCTTTAAATTATACTGGCCTGAAAACAGGGTTCATAATAGAAACACTGATAGAATCTTAATTATAGAAGCAATTGCACAGATGAAGGTTCTGGCCACCCAATTTAGGAATTAGAATGCAAGTATTTAAGAAGCTTAATAGGCCTGCTACCATTCAGCTGTAGATAACAGCTGGCTTTGGGAGCACTGTGGCTAGGGACGCTGCAGAAAAAGGGTTCTTAATGGAGGATAAAATAAGTAATTTCCAACCACTTCATTACATGATACGTTGTCAGTCATTTTTGACCCAAGAGGTTAGCCTAAAATCTGAAGTTTTAGAAATTGCTTACAGTAAAAGACTTGGGTAATAGTCAAGGATTTGCTGTTGCAGTCTTTTTTACTTACCAAGGACGTGTTAAATCCTGTTTTCTTGCACACCATAAATCAAACAAGAGAACCATTTTTGCTCACAGAGTGGTGTGTCTTGGGTGTCCAGTGCTTTGTAAAGGGTATGTACTATTTCAGCTATAGTTCTATAAAGTGCTTTAAATTATTTTATCTTAAATTAAGAAGTAAGCTACCCTTTGGTTTATCTAGAGTTTTTCTAGAGCCCTTTATCTGGAGTTCAGACTGAAACATGACAGCTGTCGGTATACATAAACAAACAAACAAACAAACAAACAAAAATGTCTCGTTCTGAGTTTCCTAATTCAGATTTTATGCTTTAAGATAAAACAGCAGTAGGACAGAAAAACAAACGTACATCTTGACTGTATTATCAAGCTGCCAGGTTCTGCTGAGGGATGTTTAAAACAGCTGTTGATGAAGACTCTCCTGGAAGAGAGTAGTGCTGCAGAAAGGCTTATGCTAAAAAGACCTGTATTTAAAAATGGATCATATACTAAATCCTTCAGTGTCCTGTCCCAAATAGCGCTCCATTTATTGTACCTGCCACAAAGGTTGAAAACATGGCTCTTCTTGGCAGAAAGTCCACACCTTTTTTATCGGCCTTACAGAGTTATTGCAAACATGCTGAACATTTGGAAAAGAAATTGCTCTTGGCTTGACAGACTTGACCAGGCAGAAATGCCAAATATAATTCTTGAGTATCAGGGATAAAAGAAATCCTTGTGATGGTTTCATCCCCAATATTTCATTTTATAGCTTTGGCCTTCATAGATTTGTCTGTCAGAGTACAGGAGCAGTTCCAAAAGCCATAAGAAACAGGAACTGCCTGTGTACCAACAAACAATTACCAGAGAGTTGCCTCTCCCAGAAGCCCTGGCATTTTCTTCGGTATCCCTAAGTAGAGAACAGTGACCTTCTGAAACCAGCCAGTCTATAAATGCTGCCATATGCTACAGATGTGCTATTACTAGGCTTCTACCACTTTGTCTTGTCTGTAAGAGGTGAACAGAGTGCAAGAAGAAATACAAAGGTCCTAGAAGGCCCCTCTTTACGGAGAGAAAGAATAAAACAAATGTTATCATGGGGAATTGAGATAAATACACAAATACTGCACTCAGACTCTGACACAGGGATGATCTGACACCATAGGCTACACATGTTGTTCACAGTGCTCCTCTTCCCTGCTCACAGATGTCCAGCTCTCTGACAGCTCTCTGACAGCTCTCCTATGTGCATTCATCAGTCACAGAAGGGCACATTCCTCCATCTTCTAGACAGCCACAAGCTAAACACCATTAGCCTCTTTCCAGCCATGCTTGAAACAAAACATTGCTAGCTCAGAGAAAGCAATCTGCTTTAGCCTCAGGAAAGGATCTTTTTAGCTTCTGTTATATTGTGAGTTGTTTTCATCCCTGACATGTTCTATGAAAGCTTCCACAACGGTGTATTTCTTAAGATATTTTTAATCACCCCCTTCAGAAAAAAAAGACAACATTCAACTCTCCTCCTTTATCTTTTCTTGCCCTGAGAAGTCTTTTTGTGATTTATTTTCTTCTGCCTCAATAGCTGATAACTTCTTTTCCTTCAAGCCCCAAGGAGAAGGATTATTTTATCTTCCACAACAGGGAAATATATTTTTTGAGCAAAAGTAGGATCTAGGCTTTTGCTGTTATTTATCACATCACTGAGACAGCAAGATGCCCACACTGGGACCTTGTGAGCATACTTTATTTATTTTGAGATTAGATTTGGAAGTTTGAATACAATAAAACAAACTGGTGACATAATATATGCCCTGGGAGTGGCAATCCTCTATTCTGGCAGTCCTCAAATAACGTCCTTAAAATCCTAATAAGAACACTACCTGTTAGCATTATGCTGTAGAAAGAGTTTGTTACAGCCAGAGGACCTTTCTCTTAATGAGTTATCACTGGCAGGAACCAACTAAATTAGTTAGGAAGAGAGAGAAAGTTTGGGATATAATCAGATCCTATGAGCCTAGCTATGAAGCAATCTCATCCCAATGCAGTACACTACCTTTCTCCCCGAAAATTTGACTCTGTGTCTTCTCACATGTATTAATGAGAGCAGCTAAAGTCTGGAGCTGAGGTTAACCCTTCCTTTGCTGGCTGAGTGCTCTTGGCACCATTTTCAAAGAGGAAACGCTACAGGACTTCCTGGGTGAATTAACAAAACCAGTGAGTTTTAGAAAGAGAGAACGTGTCAGAAGATACTTCCACAGCTACCTAGATATGTTAAACTAAATGAAAGTATAGCTCATAACAAGATGCACCGTCCCCGGACAGGCATCTATTTCACGTGGTTTTCCATTTCACTGCAGGCAGATGGAGCTCTCTCTGCTTTTGGCAGCGTCCCGAAGGCAGCAGCAGAGGATGTCACCCATGTGTTGAGCTTAAGAATTAAACGAGCAGTTTGTCATCTGAAATCACCGCACTGAAAGCCAAATGACACAGAACAATAATGCTTTTCCATGCTGCTGACAAGAATGATTCAATGGTCCTCGCTAATGCCACCTGCTTGAATGCTTTTCTCAGCAAGCACAAAGATTGGGAGATAGGAGCTGGTGGGCCCTGCTGGGTCCCACTGGGGTGTGCTGGAATATGTTTTATTTATTTTGAGACGAGATTTGCAGGTGTCAATGCAATCAACAGGACTGGTGATTTAGTATAACGTGCCAGCTGGAAAGACACAGCCAGCTTCTGGAGCTGCCCCTTTATTCCTGCATTGCTCTTCTGGACAGATCACCACTAGAGCCGAGAGACCTGATTTCTGCAATGACCAGAGAATCTCTCTGAATGCAGGGACTAGCTTTTATGTGGGTGAAGAGTGTGATGCTATTATTAACAATGACTGAATCTTAAGTGTTAGAGGGCTTCTTCATTCCTACTTGTAGGGCAGCATTTTGCCATGTGTTAGAACTGATGAACAAAGCATTAATGACGACTTTCAAAGATGTTTCTAGAAAGTATTTTATCTGTTCCCAGGAAGACAGACACCACCTACCAAGTGTATATCTTCGAGTGTCTTGCCTTGATATGGTGTCAGACCCAGTGAGCTACGGGATGTTCCACATGGCTT
The DNA here is from genome assembly GCF_000699245.1 of Pterocles gutturalis. Lineage (NCBI taxonomy): Eukaryota > Metazoa > Chordata > Aves > Pterocliformes > Pteroclidae > Pterocles > Pterocles gutturalis. Next base: position 9,592 of record NW_010114335.1, read on the forward strand.
TTAAATCCCATCACAAACTAAGATGATGTCCTGAATCCAGGCACTGCTGGAACAGGTATCTGGGCTGAAAAGCTGCTAGGAAACATGTGGCAAAGCAACATCAAGGATAGGAAGAGTTAAGTGACTGAAGAAAATTGAGTACAGATGATCATTTGGGATTCTTCCTACTTAAGTCAGCATGAAGGGAAAAAAATGTGGTCACCATAAAGAGTCTAACAAACAGAAGCACAGAGGAAACTGCTATGGCCAGGAAATGAGCAGGGGAAAGGCAGTTTACCCACTGGTTTCAATGGAAGCCACAGAACTACTTAGAAAAGGAACAAAGAGTGCTGCAACAGTCAGAAATTGCTGGCTAAGGCCCAGATCCAGCAGGAGCTGAGGGAGACACAGGCTCACAGTCATGAGCCTACCTGGGAGCAATTCTCAGATCCAGGTCTCAGTGTGAGCTCTGTCCTCACCCTGATGCCTGTGTGCATTATTTTCCTCCCCTGGCCTTCCCTCTAATTGCCTTCTCTCCAACTACTGCTTCTCTTCAATGGCTACTGAAAGCCCAGTAGGAAACACAAAATCTACTGACTAGGGGCTGTACACAAACTTTAGCACTGTATTTTTTTCATATTAAAAGATTAAAGGCAGTGGGACTATTTCCATTACAAATCTCCATTCTATATAAGGAAATTTTGTCTGTTAAAATACACAATATAAGATTTGTAGGGGGTTTTCCAGCTCATTTTCAGTTTTACCTTGTTTTTCCTCCTTGCACACTCCCTGGTAAAACTGGCTACTCCCTTTTGCTCAAGCTTTAAAATGTCCCTCATGCAGAGGCTTAGCTGGGAAAATGAAAACTGGAACATGACAATTTCAAAATCCGAGCAGTGCAAAATGCAGCCAGAATGCAAAGTTACACAGACATCTTGGAAAAGGGGTTCTGATTTGTTAAAGTTCTTTCATCTTTTTTTTTTTTTTTAATCCACAACTCATTGACCTAACTCTGTCATAAGGAGAAATAGAACTGTCAGAGAGCTTTTAAAATTATTACCGTATTATGGGTAACAGTTTAGAAAATCCCACTCAGTTAAAAAAATACAAGTTAGTTTCCAGTTCCCTTAAAAAGTTATGATTTGCAAAGTGTTTAGTGCAAAATGTTAGCACAGCTGTTGAAACAGATCAAAACCCAGCAACTTTAAAAACAGCAACACAATTTTGAAAGACTGCATTAGTCAATACCAGTCATTCATGAAGTAGTCCAAGCACATGAGCCAGCAGACCCCATCTCCTTACCTCTTTTCTGTTCTTAGGGAAACACCTGACTCAATATAAGAGTTTTCCAACTGTTAACACCCATCAAAAACTTTAAGATGACTGCAGGGAATAGTTTTATTTCTCCATTATAAATACACAATATAATTATTTGTCACCAGTGAGATACTTCCAGCATGTCTAATATCATGTCTGTTCAGGCCAAATACATATAAATTATTAGCAGACCTAAATCTTGAAATTTGACTCTTTTGATGTCTGGGAAGGGAAGAGAAATATTTAATTTTGGCTCCTCTCTCTCTGCTGTCTCTCTGCTGTTTCCCCTCCCTCCCCCCCCCATACTCCTATTTAAGACTTTACTAACAAGGTCTCCCTCCCAGCCCCAAGTGGAATAAGCTAGTCCCACTTCCAGCTATGAGCTAAGGCTTCTCCATCACATACAAAAGGAAAATAGGAGACACTAGAGATCAGGTTCAGCCTCATTCTTCATCCTTGGAAATATTCAAAAGCCATCTGGACATGGTCCTGGGCAACCTGCTCTGGGTGGTCTTCTTTGAGCATGGGGCTTGGACAAGATGACCAATTCACTCACAGAGGAAGTACAGCACCCACCGTTCTCATACCCTTGCATGCAGCAGTAGCACAGCAGCAAAGTCTGGCGGATTAAAATTGTTGGATGTTCATCCATGAAATATAAACCTGAAGTGGTATCTGGAAACCCAGGTGCAGGCTGACATAAGGGATGCAGATCCTGTGGTCACCCTGGCCTCATTCTACCCCAAACCAGTCTATTTCTTTTACTGTAGCCACAACCGGTACACCTGGTTCTAGTCCATTAAATATGGCCCTTGTTTTCCTTTGTGTAATTTCACTAAAATTCAATAGAATTACACCAAGGTGAAGTCACTATTTAGGTTTTTTTAACATTACATTCTAAACTACCTCCTTATTTATGCTGTTAGATCTTAATCTGTTAGAAAGGTGTCAACAGATTACAACCTAACTGCAAAAATTAGGAATGTAATTTGTTGATGGCTTCCTGCTTTGTTGTTCTTCGTTTTTAATTAGCAATCCCACTAAATCCCAGGAATTACAGTCAACTGCAGAACAATTGCAACCATTACTGAACCAGCTAAAAACAATTCAACAGCTGCATCTTCTAAAATGTTACTGAGTCCAAAGACCTACAAGTGATACAGACTCATAATACTAGCTACAATTACAATGTAGCTTATAAAGCATGGATGACTATGAATTACATGATAAATATCTTCAATTTAAAAGATACTTAAAAAGTTATTTGTGCTATGTAGTGTATAACAAAAGAAAGCAAAATCACGCGACTGCTAAAATCTTTCTAACATTGTATATAGTTTTATTTGTATATGTTTTAGATCTATTATTTTAGATTGTTTTTCTTTGATTCTTATAGAATAACTGATCAAGATGTTAGGTCTGATGCAGAGACATGTACGTATATACACACACAGTTCTCCATGATAAGATTCTGCAAACTGTAATTGATAATATTTTAAAAAATATTAAATATATTTAAAAAAAACCAAAAAACAAAAAACAAAAAAAAACACCGAAACCACAAGTGAAAGTGTGAGTGTGACTTGGTTTTGGTGGATAAGAACCTACCAGATCTCATCTCTCATTCACAACTAGGCATAAAAGCCTGATTTTATAGTGTAAGAGGGAATCAGGCCTCAATTTTTCTAAATCCTTGGTATTCCTTGTTGTGACTGCTGAACAGCTGCCCAGTTTGTTGAATCTGCATTTCAGAGAGCACATCAGACTCAAAGCAAGTTGAGATAGGATAATATGTTAGCTCACATTACTTGCTTCTGTAACTCATTGCAACAGTTTTCTGTACAGTATGTTTTCCACTGTTTGCTTTGCCTTTTGACATTTAAAATTATTTTAGTAATGAAACTTTAATTATTTAGCCTAGGAAACCAACACATAGTCTGATAGGCATCCACACTATTGGAAAATTAAGCTGATATAACTAAACATAAGTGAACAAAGTGGGTAGAAAAAAGCTTTACCTCTCTAAAAAAATTCCTCTCTGCACCCTTTGCTGAGTGATGTAGATGGTAAAAAGTGTTTCTAGTGCCTATGGATGTAATGAAAAAATATTACTGGTAGAAAAATCCTGTGCATTTAAAATTATATAAATAAGCAGTTAGGGGCAGGTAGCTCTTCACATACATTTCAACGTCAAATGTATTCCTACAAAACAATATATTGTAAGCTGGTATCTACTTCAAACTACATGCAATGAGTGTCAGCATAGATTCTGATGTCAAATTATTTCTTGGCTTCTTCTGGTTTTACCACTTTGTAAATTATCCAAATTTTTCACCCTAAAGTGTGTTGTGCATTTGCTTTTTTTGCCTGCTGGGCAATTTTACTATTCAGAAATTGGCCCTCTATGACTCTTCTTTGGTATACTACCACCAAACTTTTTATCTCTCTTTCCCCTTTCATTTATACCTGAGAATCCCACCAAAGTCAGGGTGTCTGAAATAGGTTTGTTTTCTTGTATTAGGACAACCCCTCAATCTACTCTCCCATTCAAAGACAGGTGTAAGAGACTGGTTTGGAGGCCTAAAATTCTCTCTCTCTTACACACACATATTTGAGAGGATCTGTTGATCCATTCAGTGGAAGGATGAGCAATATGCAATGCTAGCAAGATGTTTAGTCGAGAAGAGAAGGCTGAGAGGAAACCTTATCACTCTGTACAACTACCTGAAAGGAGGGTGTAGTGAGGTGGGTGCTGGCCTCTTCTCTAAAGTAACAAGTGATAGGACAAGAGGAAATGGTCTCAAGTTACACCAGGGGAGGTTTAGGTTGTATATTAGAAAAAACTGAAAGAGTGATCAGGCATTGGAACAGGCTGCCCAGGAAAGTCGGGGAGTCACCATCCTTGGAGGTGTTCAAGAAACGTGTAGATGTGGTGCTTAGGGACATGGTTTAGTGGGTTAGGTGGTGTTGGGTTGACAGTTGGATTTGATGATCCTTGAGGTCTTTTCCAACCTTAATGATTCTATGAGTCTATGATTCTATGAATATACAAAGCCTTATTTACTTTTAAAATTTTGTAAGTGAAGAATAATTTGATGTTGCAATCCTAGAGATGTACATTTGTACATGAAATATGCTCATTTAGAAACTATCTAAGTAAGCAGACAGATGAATTAGTAGTTCACTACATAAACATTAAACTGAGGACACAGTCCCAAGTAAGGGCCATTTGTTTGTTGAAGCTCTTTTAATTAATTGTTTTTGCTAAAAGATGAGAGGGGAAGAGGCGTTCCTGTTGTAAATTCAAGTCATGTACATTTTTCTGAGTATCCAACCAAGTCTCCACGGTGTAATCCAGTTATTTCAGTTTCCTCTTTTGACCACTTTGCCAGCTTAAGGGAAACAGCTCTGGACTAAGCTACAGAATAAATGAAAGAGTCTCCAAATTCCCTTGAGACCCTCCATTCCACCTCTGGACTGCTTCCAGTACGCCAATAATTGTACAATTATAGCAGCATTATATATAAAAAATCAACATGAGTTCTGAAGTCATTCAACAATATCTAAGCATAATAATTTACATTACAGTCCCAGAATTTCTGTGAGGGAAAAAAAACCCCAAAAACAACCTAAAATTAGGCATTTGGGGAAGGCCAATTGTAGCAATTACTGGCCTGGTAGCTATTTTTAAAGTAATGTTGACGTGTTCAGAAGGAAGACATTTTGTTGGGTTTTCTTTCACCTGCACCACTAGCTCTAATGCTGCAATCAGTCTGTGAGTACTCACTCCAGAAAGCAGAGCTGTCTCACAAAACATACTTACTTTACTCACAAAATAACGCTGCTAATATCTCATCTATTTGTTTTTGAAGGATACATTACTGTAAAAGACTGTGCATTATAATGCTTAATACAAGAGTAGCTGAACAGAGAAACCTAGTTCTACCTGACTCTGACAAGAATACTCACATTTTCTGCCATGCAAACTTTGCATGCTTTTGCAATCATGCCCCCAGTACATCCCATAGTACTGACTCCACAGTGTATCGTCATATGACCGGGAGGGCTCCTCTTGCAATCTCTGTATCATTTCTTGCCAGACAAGCCCAGAAGTGCCAAACATAACACTATTCAAAACACCTTTAGGCCTGGTCCTGTCTTGCATTTTTTTTACATATACAAAAGTACTTTTTCAGTCAAGTACATTTTTGATTGTATAAAAATATCCTAGTTCTGATTGTGTGCAGATTTAAATGTGCTTAATAAACAAACACTGAGATCAACCAGTGGCATTGCAAAGTGTGCAAAGCTAGGCATATATTCAAGTCTTCCTGGGGGTAAGACCCGCATTACAAGAAATAGGTTTTATAAATATACTCACAGATTAAATGGTAGGGCTTTTACCACAAGGGCTTGATCTTACTCCTTTTACCCATTCCAAAGTTCCTGTTTACTTTCTCGGGTCCTCTACATAAGCTGGACTTCAGAAACTACACACGGAAAGATTTCTACACAGTACTAATGTCTTGCCAACCCTGTTCAAACAGATCAAGGTTCAGAGCTTGCGGTTCTTCCTCAGTCTGTGTTGGTATGAGTTCACATCTAATTCACAATTAAAACTAAATAGCATTTAGCATTTTATCATTTAGCATTTGCCTTAGTGTTTTTAATGTGAAGGATAATGTTGTACAGCTTTTGGCTCATATTCTTAAGGAAACAAAAGAGCTCACAAAAATTATATGAGACAAATTAGTTTTAAGATCAACTTTTATTGAAAAATTAAAACTGCATTGCATATCTTCTTTATAACTTCGACATTTCTTGAACCACAAAACAGAGATTCTGTTTAAAAAATCTCTTCATATTTGTTACTATTCAAAAAACAGATTACAAACTAAGTCAATGATTATTTTAAAATCCTGGGTTATTCCCAAGGCCCCTGGTTCCATCTGTCTGTCGTGAATCATGTAATCTAGCTATCTTCTCTAAAAAGGACCTTTAATAATACAATCAGAATTTTTCTCATTCAAAATCAACAGCTGCTGTTGATTTTTATGCAATGGTGAGTCTTTTCCAAATAAATTACATCAGTTAATAAGCACTGCAACTAGATGTTCAGCTAAGATCTTGCCTATTGTTTATTTGATCTGAATTCACCCACACAAAATGACAGAAATTGCTACCTTAGAGTATATTTTAAACCTCAGAAAAACAGTTACTCACCTGGAATTGCAATGCTTTGAATCAGCCAGCACTTCTGTGTACCCATACTTCCTGATCTCTCTCAGCCAAGAGCATACGGATTAAAAAGCAGGAAAATTCCAGGTAAGCTTTTGTCTGAGAAGCTGTAACACATTACTCAGATGAAAATTACCTACTGAGAAGAAAACACAGATGAATTTTCTCACTGATGACTGTAACTGCTCTGTTAAAATCAGTTAACCATGTCGGAAATTAATGTGAGCGCCGTGCCTGTGGAGGCCGTTACATCTAACAGGGAAACACTCCAAAGTCTGATACTAGAATTAAAAGCTTTGAAAATATATAATTATGGGTATCATCTGTGTCAAGACACAACACTGCAGAAAGACCAGGTAAAATGTGGAGGGTAGGAAGATAAATTTAAACCTCCTGTATTTAGAGAAGACACCTGTGTGTTAACTGTCTCACTTCTGAAACAGGCAGGAAGAGCTCCATTATTCCCACCTAGCTGCAAGCCGTCAATGGCAACAGGTAGAACCTCTGATGCTTTTGACCTCCAAAACACAAGATGCTCCATTAAATGAAGAAGCAGAAGTCTTAGTGAGCAAAACATTGCATATGTGCTGAAGAGATCTAGATCTATTTCTCACTACATCACAGGACTGTCCAAGGCTTGCTGTACGGATGCCAGTAAGCCATATTATGGTCTTTCCTGTAGTTACATGAGGATGATTCTCTTTACCTAGTTTATACGCTTCTAGGAGATATAACATTTCAAATACAATATTATTAGAATATTGAGATTATGGTCTGGATACAAGGTCCATGAAGTTAAAATATTAAGGTTAGCAGATTAAGGGTAAGTTGGGATCTTTAATAATACTGTTGCTGAAATACCTTGACTAGGGAGGTGGAGGAGTCAGAAATTCCCACCTAAGAACTGGTTGAAGAAATCACAAGGACGATGGTGCTGCTTGTGTGGAAGGCATAAAATCCTCTAGTGAAGCTAGGTCAGCAGTTATACATCTTTGCATTGATTATACTAGTTCACATTGCTTCTCATAAGCAACAAGGACTGAGGGAAATCTTCAGTCTTCTGTAGCTGCCCTTTGAATAAAGTAAAACTGTGACAGAGACCAGATTTCAGGCAGAGGCCTGTACATTGAAATGTGACATGTCCTTCCTCTTCAAAACAAACTTGTTTCTGTACTCTAAAAATAGCTCTCCATGAGAGGCCCTCTAGTTTTGATGAACAGCTGATATCTATGAAGAACGCATTTAACATTACAGAAGTTGGTACTGAAGCAAACGTTCATGCTGACTGCTTCCACATTGCAGGCCTCAGGTCACACAGCACGGATGCTTACATCAAAAAAATGTTAAGTGTTGAAGACGTGGTCAGATATCAGGGTTATAATTAAGGAAGACTGAGGTTTAAGATCAAGAAAGCAAGACACCAACTATACTATCTTGAGGAAAATAACCTCAAATAATAACCTAAAATAATGAAAGAAGCACTGTACTGGTGACATTATTGGGGGCTTTATGGCATAAAAGTAAGGATGTAGATAATCTTTTGAAAGTCATACTCATAAATCTAAAAGACAGTGAGAAATTTATAATAACTTTTAGATTCAACTCAAATAATTTAAATAAAAATATTTTCAGAAGGTTATAGAAGAGGGATAAGCAATAGTCCTATGAAAAGCTGGAAAGGCTGTGCTATATGATGTGGCATTTACCATGATAGCTTCTTCCTTCTCCCTTTTCCCTGCTCTGACCTGGCCAAAGATGTGTGACAGCATCCTCAGAAGACAACCTGTAGGACCTGCAGGATGGAAATCTCTCCTGGCTGCAGCTGTTCTTCCACAGGGCTGAGGGGAACCAGAGAGGCTGTGAAAACTGCATAGCATGACTGCACTTCACTGAATGTTTCCAAAATACTTTATTACTGATTTGTGGGAAGAAAAAAAAAAGAAAAACCAATTAATTACTGACTTGCATAGAAGATAGCCATAGAATCATGTATGAAAAGATTTGAAATTAGCATATTCCATTTATCACCATGACAGTAACTCAGTAGACAGAGTATCATTGAATCTTCATTTTGTTTCACTACTCTGCTTCCAGTATGGAGTTTTCCACTCGGTAGTATTGATTATCTAATGAATAAAACTGAATAAGCTGTGGATGACTCTGGTGTCTATACTTTGAAAACTCTAGCCAGTTGAAATTGTTGTGACAAGCCAGCTGTATTTAAAGATTCTGAGGTTACTTTTGGTTTTATTTATTATATAAGCTCCAAACACATAGTGAATTCCATTTCACTAAAATAATGATGCTGGTTAAAACTCCCACAGAAATGCTACAGGCCTTCAGGAATCTTCCCACAGAATTTAGTTTAAATGGTCATAGAGATTAGTCCTGAAATACAACTCAAAAACAGGGGCCTTGGTTAGCAACCAATATTCACTAGAAAAGCATTCAGAACACTGAACAGCCAATCTGACATTACAATAAATAAAAGAGAAAATTCTAATAGATTAAAGGGATCTCATCATTTGACAGTCTATACACAATGTTAGAATTTCTTATATTCAGTAAAATTAACTGTAAGTTATTATCTTAAGGGCACTAGGATTTAAATGAAAGTGTCAACTAATATTTTTGTATTTTTTCTTTGGCTCACAAAGACACTAAAATACCATAAACATTATTTCGAACTCCAATAATATATAAATAGGATACATTACAAATGGAAGAATATACAAGACAACTCTTCAGCATGGTAAATCTCTGCATATAAATAAGCAAATATTTCATATACTTACAATTCAACAGTTACCTTGCTGTAAAACTATTACATTTAAATCCTTTTACACAAAGTCATTTAACAATAATATACACAATCTACACAAATTAACCTCTAAAAATACAGCAATAATATAACTGTTACAATGACTCTGCTACTATTGTCCCCTGATGTGACACTAAAGGGGAAATACAACTATTTTACTCAAAGGTGCTGTCAGAGATTGCTGTTTTGTATGTGAGAGAAGCACCAACAATAAGATTTGATACTGTTATACATTTTCTTTATCTCCTAAGAATCTACATTTTAGAAATGCTTCTATATACCTATTTTTACCTGACAAAAAAGTCTGTAGCACATTATCCACATCATTAGTTGTTGAAGGAAAAGTTAATTCTCTTAAAGTGGAAAACATGCTGTGGCTTAGATCTAAGTTTATAACCACTTTTTATATATATGCATATGTATGTATATATATATA
>NW_010114336.1:0-5263 GCF_000699245.1 Pterocles gutturalis
ACTTCTCTGTGATGCTCGGCAAGGGTCTGACTTTGCCCTTTCCCGCAAGGTGCGCAGGAAAGCCGAGCGGGACCCTTTGCAGAGTCAAAATGGCTGTCTGAGGGGGCAGGCAGGACCGAATCCTGACTGGATGTGCGCCCGCCTGGGGAATGGCAGAGGGCTGGGTTGCAGTAGTGCAGGCTGACGTGAGGCGGGGCACCTGGCGAGCTCTGGTCTGTGTGTAGTCGTGTTGTGTGTGAAATTAACAACATGGAGTCATTTCAGGCAGCAGATAGGGATGTGGTATCTAAAGGAAAGGTATAAAATTGTTAAATATGCATGTCCAAGTTTGCTCTTCAGGAAAAGAATTAAACTGTTTGGGGGTTCAGCTGGATTCAGCCCACGGGGATCAATGACTCTACTGAGAGGCAAATCCTCCAAAGAACCAGGGGGAGCAGAATGTATCCTTGCAAGAATATAACTCCCAGCAGAATGTTTCACACCATTTTTTTTTTTCCTCCCAAGTGGTGTTTATAAAACCCACAATACTTTCTTCCCTGTGTTTTCTTTAAAAAGCCTAGCTTGAAACATATCACTGCTGACAAGCTAGGTTGTGATGTGTCAGTTTATGTTGTGTCAATTGCCTCTGGTTATATAACCTGCGGTGACATGACTAATGCAGCCCAACATGAGTCACCTGTCGTGACAGCTTTATGCTTTCGAAAGAAACAGTTTGCCCTCCCTTCAGAACACTTCTTTTTTTTTTTTTTTTTCTTCCCCTTTTTCTTCAAGTTGCGATTTTATCCAACTTACTGTTCATTGTTTTAATTTTTTTACAACAAAATGGTAGGTGGGCACATACATTCTGCATTAATGCATGTGACTAAACGATTATTGAAATGTGTAAAAGCATGGGGTGCTCCCACTGCTTACTGTGAAGGGAGGGAATTATAGGTCTGCCACTACAGTGTAGCATTGTACTTGAAGAAAAAGTTACTAACAGAATAGAAACCCCAAGTGATGTCTGAGAATCGAGAGGTGAATGGCTGTAATCAGGGTTCATTTGTCCCAGGAAATTGTGTACAACATTGCATTGAATTATCAATGCTGGGCTATTATTGTGGTGTTAAACATATAAAGGCATAAATGCTCAATAGAGACATATGTAAGATGTGAACACAGCATAGATATAAATGCAGATTTTTGCCCATTTTTCTTTTAGGAGAGACATTGAGATGCTCTCAGCCATTGCTTTCTTATGATAAATAAATGATAAATGATAAATAAATGGTTATTTGCAGTGCTTGAAGCAAAACAGGTGGAGATTTGATATTTTCAATGTTAAATAAAATGGTTATTTGCAGTGCTTGAAGCAAAACAGGTGGAGATCTGATATTTCTCAAAGGTAGGTAATTCATATTTACAAGTTAACTCATGTCATGCATTCTCTTGTTGCCTTTGACATGTTTTTAATTCAGTGGTGTTTTTTACTATGAAATCTGGAAGTGGTTGTGAGGTTTTTCATGACCATTGTAGATCTCCTCCCCAGATAAAACCAGGCCTCATTTACATAAAGGAGTACAATTTTTTCTTTAAAGCACACTGTCTTTGTATTGTAACAAATTAGATTCTGGTTTTCCTTAAGAGATTGAATGCTTGGTATAATCAAGAAAAGAGCTTACATAATTTCATGCATCTTAGGTTGTACAGAAAAAAGTAGAGTTCAGAATCCACTAGGCTTCTTCAGATGCCGAATTATAGTTGCACAAACTCATGTCCTTCCTATAAATAGCCTATGAAAACACAAGTATGTTCCAATAAAGACCTACTGAAATCAGTTCTGTTATCTTCCAGCAGGCGATGAATCAGCTGCAATGATAATACTCACTGTAGAAAAAGCCTAAAAGAGGGTATTTTTACAGGTTTTTATAATTTACTTATTATGTTTGCCATATCTTATCAATCCCATTCTTTTGTGTCATCTTTCAATAAAATACCACTCTTACTCTGTGATGTTGGTGACCTGTTAGACTCATTATTTCATTGCCTAAGCATGATTGTGAGTAGTTGTACAGTACTGCTCTCCTCTAAAAAACTTACATCCATTTTTTTTTACCTTTACTTTTGCAACTTTTGTGATGGTATGAAAATATTTCAGAAGTTAAAAAGACAGACAATGGAAGAATACATTTTAAAGCAAATTTTATTATTATTAAGCCTATACTATAATAGAGTTAGTCCTTGCAAATTTTGTATTATGCTAGCACTGTTCTCAGTTTCCCTGTGGCTGGATAGTGACCACAGAGAAGGCTGTAAGTACAACTGGAAATGTCTTGTACATGATATAGATGTCAAATTTGCCAAGTGTGCTGAATCTGCAGAAGAGTTTTCCTGCATATTTACGTTGAACACGATGCACTGTCGCATGCTGTGTTAAATAGCCCATGAAAATGTGAGGCAATGCAGCATGACAGCTTTTTAACTCTCCAGCACAACAGCATTTCTAGATTTATTGTAAATTAAAAGAGAGGAAGGGGAAAAAAGATAGCCAAACTAATTTATGTACACAAAACAGTTCTCCATTTGTGGAGACTCATGAGGTGTCTCTTCTAGTGTGCTAATCTCATCTTCTCTTACTACTTGTGCTTTTGGTCCAGCACAAGGAGGCTGCAGCCAATGCTTTGAGTACTGCTTTCATCAGCAGATAGGTAGCAATACAGTTCTCAGTTCTCATTCTGTTATATATCCCATTCTGTCTGTGATGTATTTTAGTGTTGACCAAGACCAGCCTTTTGAATAAAATGAGCAGAATATTGGCACAAGCTCATTCATTGATGAATGAGATGAGTTGAAACCCATGAAGCTTAGGATTTCCATCCATGTTACATGGCTTTAAGGTCCTATGCTGGCCCTTAGAACACTGCTTATGAGTAAATATATTCACCCCCTTTTTTTCTACATTTTGTGTTACTCTGCCATTCCCAACTATAGACACAGAAATAAACATAACTATGTAGTCTTTCTGTTTTCCTTGTGTGTTCAGCACACAAACTTTCCCAGTTTTAACATTTTTGTATGGTTAGTAATGAAGCTGTAACTTAGACTAATAGAAGCATCCCAGTCCCTAATTTTTCTCTGTAACTGCTAGGAACCAAACTCCCGACAGTAGGAGTGAGATTTCTCTGTGCAACTAAGTGATCTGCTCCTGTAAAATATTTACCGATCCCTCTTGTAGCCTTCACTCCAACTCCAGCACAGACTTGCTTCTGAAGAAAAGAGTGATGCTGTTAACTCACAGCAGTAAGCAGCTCTGAAGAGTAGCCAGTTTAGGCAACATGATGTGTACTTTGTCAAATATGCTAATAAACCTATGCTAATAAACCTATACTAACAAACCAGTAAAAGCTTCACAGGTTTTGGAACTGTGTGTAATGACTTGGCATTTGTTCTATTCAATTCTGGTCATTGTTAGCTACCTTAATCTTCAATTTGCTGTCTACGATTGCTGCATTTTTACTAATAAACTTCAGATTGTGTTCCCCAGCTCTTTAAGGTATTAATGTGTTGTGCCTAACACAGAGTCTTCTGTTGAGTAACAGTGTACAACAAAAGGGTAAAACTTGTGTTTTAGACATAGGCCTCACTATAATTATTTAGCCCTTTTATTGACTTGAGATTAGATTTCCGTAACATTTTCTACATTAAGATATGCTTAAGAAATGTTTGGAATGGCAGCCACATACCTATTGAGGTATGCTTCATGTCTTGTCTCAGCTGTCTGCATAGGCTTTGGATTTACACAGAAATATGGTCCATAGTTACTGGATGACCCTGAGTACTGTCTACTACCAGAAACAGGACACTGGACTAGACGGACCTATTGTCTTTGCTAAAATAATTTTACATTTATTGAAACAAAATAGAACACAAAGCAATGTATCTCAGAACACTGTTAGCATATTTGAGTGATTTTCCTTGAAAGATCAAGTCATAAAAATATTTTCTTCATACAAAAATTTGTTCATTTTAATGTGAAGTCATTCTGTTCAAAGATTCTTGATCTCAGGACATATGATCTGAAACACATACTCTGTTTCTGGAGAAGGACATTGGATAGAAATTGTGTATCTTCACAGCTGCCTTTAAAATTGAAAATGGATTTCCATTCCATTAATACTGGCAGTGAATGGAGAATACCTGTGGGCACACACTAGTAGCTAGAGGTGGGGGAACATCCAGAGCCCAGGGCATGCTCTGATCCTGTGAGAACTCAGCTCTTCAATTTCACCTGTGTGATTGAGCACAGAAAATTGGCACATTGGTGCTGCCTTTTTAGTCAAAAGTTTAAGACAGTTGTTCTAGTGCAGCAAAACCACTGGTATTTCAAAATTGTGGGCAGAAATCCTATTAGCTGACTTAGAAACCTATCGTCAGTTTGCATCGTGTATTCAACACATCCTGGTCTGTCACACAGACATCTCTGAGAGTGTCATTGAGTTAAAGGCGCTTTGGACTGCTTAACTTCAGCTATATCTTCCATCCTTTATCTGAAGTGGCTGTACACTGATGTTTTTGCATGCTCTTCGTTTTCTGTCATATCATTCATATTGTGTGAAGGGGGGAAAAAGGACTAGAAGGGAAGGAGTAAAAATGCTTTAAAAATATATTAAAATGTTTGCCAAAAATCAGTAGGAAGGAGTGAGAAAAGTTGCCATGACAACCTCCAGCATTGTACCTCTGAAGAATTGCTTTTCAGGTTTGACACAGTAGCAGTTTCTGCGGTGATTATGATGTAGTTTTATTCTTCTATGTTTAACTTGTATCTTTGTAGACATGAAATCACAGAGGGACACTCTTGGTGTAGAAGCCCTTTTGCTTCTATAGCTGTGACAAATACAGGGTTTTAATAATTATGGACTAAATTCTCCATGAGCTTACATGATGCACTTGCGGTGTAGTTTCTCTGACACTAATAGAGCTACTTTCTGCCGCATTCCTTTTATAAAAGTTCATGAAGGGAATATGCCAGTGTTGTGTGATGTTAAAGAAGAAAATATTTAGGAGGAGAATGTTTGGATTTGGCTTAGTAAGTTTTGAAGTTAATCTTTTCAGTGTGGAGAACATAAAGTGGGAGAAAAAGGAGCTAGGAACAACCAATACCACACAGCTGCTTGCTAACCCTTCCCCCCTTCCAGGGCACGGGGGGGAGAATTAGAGGGGTAAAGGGAAAAGAGGCTTGTGAGTTAAGAACAATTTAATTAACTAAACTACAAGAAAATTGAAA
>NW_010114337.1:0-26071 GCF_000699245.1 Pterocles gutturalis
AAAAGCATTAAATTAAACCACTTACGGTACTTGAATCTCTCTCCATTCTGGAGGAATACGAGCACCTCGCAAAACAACGCGCTCATCTTCACTAACATCCCATGGGAAACAGAGCACCAGGGAGCAGGTGTAATTCCCAGAAATGCTTCTGAACAGCCCCGACAGATGCTTTTGAAATGCTAGTTTAAGATCCAACAGCAGGTCTACAGCAGGTTGCCCCTCTGCCCTTTTCCTAAAACCCTGGCGAGGACATCATCCAGCAGGTCTGGTCCCTCCTGCGAAGGCTCCTCACGGCTGTGCTCCATCGGGACAGCCACGGGCAGAGCAGCAGAGACACACCCAGCCAACAGCCTGGGCACCCCCAGAGATGATCAGTCTGCTCCATCTCTCACACTCCAGTGCACAGTCTTTCTGTGGGGCTGCTCATTTCTCCATATTCAACCAGCACAGCACAAAAAAATACACTCGTAAGTGGAAAAGCTTCACAGAACTAATTTAAGCTGCTCTGCACCGTGCCGCTGGCATCACGCTACGACCAGTGTCTCGGTATTGCATTTCCACCGGCCCAGAGGAAAACTTTACACCCCTTTGTGCTAAATCCAGTGACCACAACTCAGCCTCTCGCCAGCTGAGGTCAGGTAACAGGGCTTAACCCCTTAAACACAGTCAGCCTTGGCTTCACAGCTGCTGTGCCAGAGCGTGGCAGGGATCTTCCTCGGCTGAAACATCAGACTGTGTCTGCCCATGCCTCCTGGCCATCCTTCTGTGCCCCCCTTCCCTCCCAGGGCTTCAGCTTCACCACTGAAAGGACCTAACAATACCCAAAGTGACCATCTCGGGTAGCAGAAGGGAAGAGAGCCCAGGCAACAGGCTGGACTAAGGGTGGAGAGGTCTACACTCAAAGAAACAGCCCAGAAGAACCTGGATGTTATAACTCAAAATTGCCACGAAGCAGAAGCAGCAGCTACCAGCATTGATGAGGAAGGATAAAAAGGCTGAAAAATCTCCAAAGACTCACAACTGCTGCCTGCGGGTGCAGGAACGAGATAAGCAAAGGATAAGCCAGTTTTCAACATCATTACAGCAAACGCCGCTCAAGCTGCAGGTGGGTTGACACACACCTCCGAAGGGTTTGGATGGAGGTTCTTGGGACCACAGCCCAGCCGCTGCCAGGATGGCGCACACACTCCTACACCCACCTTCAGACATGGGTGAACACAAGCTTAAGCAAACAGCTCAGATCCCACCAGTACATCATCCTCTGTTCTCTCCATGGTGATTGTATCAGAGGCACAAATCAAGTCCCCAGGAGGGAGGAGAACCCAACAGCCTTTGAGAAGGGTGCACAGCAGCTCCACCACAAATCCACTTCACGCTGCTGCAAACACATCCCCTCTCCCACACTGAAGGCATCCTTTAGAAGAAAGGGTAATTCCCAGCTCTTCTGCTGCGGTTATAACATTATATGATCTACCTGCTCCCTGCCGGGATAACCACTCCGTGTGCCTGTCCCCATCCAAGCTGCTCTTCCAAGCACCGATGAGGCAGCAAGACTCCACTGGCTGGCTCCAGCTCTCCTGGCCATCACACAAGGCACTCGCTGGCTGCTGGAGGATTACAGACCGGCACGCTGCCATGGCACTTTGAACTTGCACCTCTGGCACTGGTGAAAAGCGAACGCAAAGACAGACAGATCCTCTCAGCAGACCTTGGGGAAAGAGAGAGGCAGGCAGAAAGGAGCTTACTCTTATCCTTAATCCCTCTCTCTAGGAGTCTGCTGCAGCGACACGAGGACAGTCTCACCCCTGGAAATACTCCCTCAGCTGTTTGCAAACGACCTGCGGGCAAGGCAGGTCTGCCCTGGGGTAACCGGCACCACACTGATGCAGCTCTCTTCCCTGGTAGCTGAATTCAGAGGGGACTGCGAGGAGCAAAGCAGCAGGAACACACACAGAATTAAACACTTTATAAAGATCCAGCCATTACAAGCCCCTGGTTTCAGGCGAAGAGTTTCATCCTGCTCCAGCTGGAAATCACTGGTGAGATTTCATTCACGCTCTGTGACAGCGCAAATCCCAGAGATGTTAGCCCTTACAGGGATTTCTGACCCCCTGGGAAGCCTCCTCCCCACCCCGCCATAAGCCGCCAGTAAAGTCAGTGACGGTGAAGCTCCCCAAGGATGGAGCTGTCTGTGCGCAGCCACCACTGCGCTGTCCCCCCGCCGGCACTGGATCTGCTCCCTGGAGGACTGCCGACTGCAGCCAAGGCAACTTCATCGCCACTCTGTTTCTAAACAAGCAGAGCTCTCTGAAGTCATTAACTCGTATAAACATTTCACATCTGTTTAGGGAGCTCCATTTTTACAAGCATTTGTACGTGAAAAGCAATCACTGAGTGCATTCAAGAGGGGTGAAATTAAGAGAGGAAGCAGCTTTCACTATAAATAGTGGGACATTTCTCCGAGTGCATGCTGCGTAGCCTGGTTCCTCCAGCTCTACGCTGCGTTGTACCTTGTGCCATCCAGCCTTGCATCCTGCTACCTTCGACATCTGCATCTTCACTTCAAATATCTTGCTTCCCTGTACCACTGCTGTATTTTCCAGAAAGTCAAAGCCAGCCAGAGCATTTGTAGCCTGCTCAGGGGAGGCACTAGTCTGCCTGGCTAAAAATTTCTACTCTCTCCCCTGCTTCCCCACCCTTCTCTCCTCCCCTTGCTATACTGTGACCTTTAAGACAGTAAGTTTTTGAGTTAGGGTCTGTCACCAACTCTTTGTACGGCCCCAGCGCAATGGGACCCTGCCCCGCCATCCCCACAGCATGAACCATAAACAACAGAACTGCAGAATTCTGCCAGTACAGGGTCTGGTGCAAAGCTCACCGGAAAGATGTCTCTCTTCAATGGCATGTGGAACAGAGCCATAACACCAGCATGAGCAGCAAAGAGCTATTTGCAAAGCTAACTATTTGGAGAATACAATAATGCAAAAACACCATCTTCCAGCAGAACGTCTTCACACTTTCCAACAGATCAAAAAAACTGTGTGCACGTGTATATGTGTGTTTTCAAGTGCCTTTGGCAAGGGAAGCATTCTGATGCCACAGTGACGGATGCTCTTGCAAACCTTTAACATAATAGATACAGATAAACCTGGAACCAATTAGCAAAGCTATGCTGCTGTGATTACATGATCCACAGCTACTACGAAAGAGAAAAATTTAACTCTCATGAAAAAGATCAAAACAAAAACCTAGCTCCATTGTTAAACAGATTAATCAGACCCTTGGAAAGCTCATCAGGGATTGGGTTCAATCTCTGCTGCTGTTATTAGCGTAAGCCCTGTACAGCAGTAACAAAAGCCTCGCCCAAGTCCCATGCTCTGGGTTTACTTTGCAATGAGACTCTGCTCAGGCTCACAGCACTTAACCTACACACTCTTAATTAAGGGGACAGGGCCAAGAGGAAGAATTGGGCTGAAATTTATACTGCAGCAAAACAAAACTCTGAATGGCCCTTTTAGAAGGGTAGGATTACCAGTTGCTCCTCTCCCGAGCAAGGCCAGTATGGCAGAGAAAGGAGCCCCAGCGTCAGCATCGCATCCCCAGCCCAGCAGGGTCTGGGCACGAGGCTGTGCAGGGACCCATGCTGCTGCAGGCCAGGCAATGAACCCACACAAACGAGCTAGTCCTTCCCCCGGGAGCTGACAGCCATGTCGGGGAGAGAGGAGAGCTGGGGATGCTGGGACACAAGGTAGGTAAAACCACATCACGTGGGCAGGAGTGAGCACGGAGCCGACAGGGCATCGGCCAGCTCCGGGCTGTGCCCGGCCGTCAGTGGCAGCCACCAATGGACTTACAGCGGGAAGGCTGCTGCTCCCCAGTGCAATGGTACAGCCAAGAAAACAAGGCAAAGCACAACCCCAAAGTGGTTCCCTGCAGCTGCAGGGACTAGACAGGGCCCCTCGTGTGCCGCTGGCTCCCGGGAGAGGCTGCAGGGAGGTGCTGTGGGAAATGGGTTAATGGCATCCAAAGAGGATGTGCGGAGTGCTGACAGGTAAACGGAGTGCGGGCATGACAGCCTGCTGAGAAACAACATCCTGCACCCCTCGTTGGGCATCCATCACCCATTCCCAAAAAAATCTCCAAATTAGAATTAAATACAGCACTGACGCCTCCACACCAAAAATTATTCATTCCGTAAAAAGCATCTTCCTACATCTCTCTTATGACTCTTCCATTCGTCTCCAAGCCCCCTCACTCTTCTCCCGCAGGAGCCACGTGATTAAGGAACTTCTCTGATTGCAGCACTCTGCAAACTTTTTTTGCAGAAGGGTTAAACGAGTGTATCTCTGTGGGGATGGCCAGTGCTGGAGGAAAGGGCTCACCTACAGTCACACCAGCAATAGCAAGGGGAAGGGGATTCTTCCCATTGCAACCAAACATTGCACCTACTTTGCTGAAGGCAGAGGGAGTCCCACCAGCCCTTCCACTGGGATTTTATCCTATTATTCTTCCTGATGTGCAGATTAGAACTAAATAACTACCTCAGCACATGCCTCATTTGCTTAGATCTTGTCAAAACTAAGCAAGTGCTTAAGAGCACATAATGTTTAGGCAAGAACTGCGGGACAGCATCTTTGCTCACCCAGTGCTTTGGGTGGGCTTCCCATGAATTAAAAAGGTTTTCCAGTCACAGCTTGGGAACCTAGGTGGTGCATGGTCTTACATATAGCAACATCTAACAAAGGGTCCAGGGAGGATGCGGAGCCAGCAGGTTGCTGCAACCTGTGCCCTGCAAGCCCATGGATTCGGAACCAGTTGCGTGGCTGGGACAGGTAAAAGTCGCCTCCTTTTTTCCAGCAGTTACTCTGCACTTCTTTATTTAGTCCAGAGGAGGAATCACCACTGCAGAAGCAGGGAGACCAAGTCCCTGCCAGCAGCCTGGTGCTTGGGAGCCAAGTTTTACTCCTGACTGTCAACACTTCATCACACAATCAGACACATTAACCCCACCTTGCTGCTTCTCCCCAAAACGGGGCCAGCAACTCCTCACCCTGGTGCTGGGAGGGCTGAGCCATCACCAAGCATCTCACCGGTCCTGTCCACTGGCTGATTTCCCTCACTTCCACCAGTGCTTGCACCAAGTGCCACGCTGTCATCTTCCACTGCTCAAACTCCCCACTTCCACAGATCAGCTGCAACACTCTCATCTCCTGCAATGTTGAACTGGGACAAACGCCAGCATATACGTTACTGGGGCATTGCTTGGGGAAGAGCATACAGAGCCATAACACCAACCAGAAGGTTTCAAGCTGTAATTAATCAGCTACAATAATAAATAATACATATACTTTCAAGTGTTGCTCATTTCCTGAATGTCTCCCATAAATATCTAACCAGTAAAGCAGGCTTTGAACAGCGACACTTGTATCTTTTCCCTTCTGAGCTAACTCTGTGCTATTTAGTTAAAATAGAAAATTCAGTAGGAGAAAAGCAGGTTGAAAGGTATGAGAATTTTTGAAGTATTTTGAGCACTCAAACCTGCACTGAACAAGAAACACTTAATACAGATGTTTCATCTTTTCTCCACGTCACATTATTTTACAGACAAGTTTTATACGTCTGTTTTAATCCCTTCAGTCAGGCAGGCTGCTGGCCAACAGCCTTCGTCACACATGATGCTCGCTGGTCGGGCTGCACTCCTGCCAGGGCAGAGCTGGGGCGTGCAGCCTCGTGGAAACCAGCACCAAGATACAAGCCTGGCCTCAAAAACACAGCCCAAAGCAGCCTTCATTGAAGTACTAGAGCTTTGCTTTTAATGTAGATGGAATTTCTAGTTCAGGCTTTGAAAACGATGTGTTGTGTTAAAAAAACACACCACCACAAAACACCCCACACCACCACAACCAAAAGGAAATCAGTGAAAATCTCCTCCAGCGAAGGAAAGTGGAGTTGTCAAAACAGCTGGAACGCTCTCCGCAGCCTTTGGCACTTGCTACAGAAGGGGGCGGAAAAGGTCATTGTCACCTGGCTCTTAGCAAGGCTTAACTCAGCCCCAGCCCTCCAGCTGGGGGCTGGCCAGCCCCACAGGGGTTAATTTACAATACCAAGCCCTGGTGCCCTGCAAGACACCCCAGCACAGGCAGTTGGTGCCAAAAGCTGCTCACCGCTGCCGGGCTCCCAGGGAAGCTCCCTGGGTGACACTGGTCTCACGCTGGCCTCTGTGCCACGTCGGGTCTCTTCTGTACCACGGCACAGGGACACTCAGCCGTAACAACCCATCCCATCAGGGCTGAACCGGCTTTTAAGCTGCATATTTAGAAGGAAGGAGCAAAACAACGTACCTTGATATTCCAGCTGGTACCTAATCCCTTAAACTCTCCTGGAGAGGTGCTCTTCATTTCCAAAGAAAAGTGAGTTAATGCTCTTGCCAGCGCTGTTAATCAGAGGAGCAAAGCCTCTTTTCGTCGCGCAGGGCCCAGGTGACTGTTTCCAAGGGATTAGCTGTTACCACATTTAGTTCAGTAAAGGGTTTATCTCGGCCACATTCACTAAGTGCGGCTATGAAGACATTCTCCTGCCGAATTCCTGCGGGCTGACACCTCAAGCAGCCGCAGGGCTCGGAGCGACCCGTGGAAGGCATGAAATGGTAATTGCTAGGAGTGGGGAGTTTTTCAGTGGTCTCTGGCACAAGAAGCCAGGGCAAGAGACCGCACTTGTTGAGGGATGTGGCCACTGCCAGCTGCCAGCAGACTGGGCTCTCCAGCTGAGAGAAGGGTGAGGGAGCCGGGGGGCAGGAGAGGGAAGGTTTTCAAAGGTCCCCCCCAGGGCAAGCACCAAGTCTTTCAGCAATCTGTGTGCTCATGGTCACAGCAGCTGCCCTCAGGGCCAGGTTGCCAAAGCCATGAAATACATATTCCGGAGAGCCTCTGAAAATTGTATGGGGTGAAGCCATTGGATTTTTGCCACCAGCTTTAATGTAGAGCTCAGTCAGACCCTGCCAAACACTGCACGCCAGGAGCAGAGCTGAAGGAAGCACCAGCGTCTGCAGTCACTCTGAAGGTTTCAAAGGAGACAACCAGCCAGGTATCCCAGCTCTTCTCAAACCAGTGCGAGCTTCCAGCCCACGAAAAGGAATCATGTTAAAAATCTAGATTCTGTGCGCTGCCGTTCTCTCCAGCATTGATCAAGCATTTCAGTTCCTGACTCACTGCCTGCTCCATCCTCTTGAGCAGTGACTCAGGTTTTCACTCATGCCAAGGGCAAACACTGAAGCTTTGGGACTGCTTCCTAAACTCTTCAGTGGACCAGAGGGAAATTCATATTTTCCCTCTTGCTCACCAAGAAAGCAGGCTGGGGTGGGGCTGGAAAGACTTACAAAGCCCTGCATGCCCAAGGACAAGAAATTCCACTCTGATGCTGCCTCCCCTGCTCCCCGCAGCCTTGCAGGGGGCTCTGCTGGCATCTCTCACCAGCTGGCCGAGTGCTCACCGCCTGCATCGTGCCAACACGGCTGCCTGCGGCCCCACAGAAGGATTTCGTAACAGCAGCAGCAAGGGGCTGAACGGAAAGTATCAGAAAAGAGGGCAGGAAGGAGAATGCCTTAAGACACCAATAAATGGGACATCACTGAATATTTAGACGAATGACAAAGGCAGTTTTCACAAATCAAGGGGGAAAATAAAGGAGAAGTGAGACTGAAGGTTGAAAACAATTTCCTAGTGTTTGGCATGCTCTAAAATTAGTGCTGTCATGGATCTCATCAGCCAGCATTTATTTTTCCATTCTAAAGACAAGAATTCAAATAAGCAAGCTGCAGCAAGAGAAGTGCTTGCTTAGCTGAACAGACAACCTCTAACACAGGCAGCAAGCAAGCACAAACCCAGCTACTCCATTCCTGCCATCTCTTGCTCTGGATTTTCCTAAAGGACAACTCCAGTTGGAGACTTGTTTGGCTTGACCACATTACAAGCCCACCGTCACACAGGTGACAAAGCCTCCAGAGCACAGGAGGCCCAGGCTGCCCACAGCAGAGGTACTCCGGAGGTTTGCTGCATTCACCGTACGTGACAATTGAGGGAGTCCCAAAATTATTCTGCCTGGATAGGACCTGAAGGAGCAGGTTACACGCCATGCTTTGGGAATCCCCTGCTGCTACTCATCCTGATGGATCTCACTCCTGCTGCCCCAGAGGAACAAGCCCTGCGCACCCAGCTCATGCCTGGGCAGGGGACACAGACAGCTCCACCATCTCGCTGCGACTGCCGAGGGCCAGCTCTCCCCTGGCTGGGCTCAAACATACTCTGGCCCCAGAACACCTCACACGGGTCACCAGATCCCAGGAGGATGCGCTGGCACACATCAGCATCCCACTTGCTGCTGTGCTGATCTGCACACCTGGAGGAGCTGGCCCACAGAGGTCTGGCACAAAGGCTGTGTGGTTTTTTATTGAAAAAGCAAGCAGGAGATCACTACAGGTTTTATCTTGCAACTCTCATAGTTATACTCCCCCTCTTGCAAACATGCACACACCAGGTAAAGGTTCCTAACACACCACGAGGCTGCGGAGCACCCAGGACACACAGCACTGCTCAAGTACCTCTGGTAAGGTCACCAAGCTTGGCCAGTAGCAGCAATGGGAGGACTGATGTGATGCACCCCATTGCTCTTCCAAAGTTTCAGAACAACTCCTTGATAGCAGAGAACTGGCAGCATCACTCGGCTATGAGGTGTCAGAGATATTTCAGGCAGCCAGATATTCCCATGCAGAAACCCAGAAAAAGTCACCTCCTCACTCCCCCAGCTGCCTCTCTTCGCATTATTACTAACATGGATGTGACTCACTAGAGCTGGGTTTATATTAAACTCTTGGAACAGATTGTTTGGCTGTTATGTAAATCCAGTAAATGTTAAAATACCAGAATAAATCAGTCAAGCAGTTACCATAGCCAGCTCTCCAAAGACAGAGAGATTTTTTTTTTTAAAAAAAGGAGAGGTGGCAAGAGATTAAAAAATAAAAAAATCAGCTTTTCAGCAGAGGGAGAGCTGTGCTGGTGGCTGCAGTACCTCCGCTAATGCTGGCACCAGTGTCCTGCCCAGCTATGCACAGGGAAATCACCCCACTGCTGCGGTGCCAGGGGAAGTTAGGCAGCAACACCTGCACAAAGCAAGCCCTGTGCCCGCAGGGCTGCCTCCTTTCCACGCCATGCGAAGCAGCAGCAGCGCAACCTCAGGGGAAGCCAGGATGCTGAGGTTAGGACTTCAGCCACAACATGCTTTAAAATCAAATAAACCCAGAACTGGGCATGAAGGTGCTACTTCCCATCCTGCCGCTGGGAAGGAGGGTTGCTTCAGGAGCTGCACCTGCCACCCAGAGTAAAGTCACTGCTTACAGTGACATCAGCCAACAAGCACAGGAACAGATTTTAAAATTTGCAAACACAAGTGTTTTTACCAGAAACCCAACTCCAGGATTTTAAACAGTCTAGGGGCCAAAGGATTAGTCAGAAAAATTATCTAGCAAATAATGTGCAACAATAAGCAAAACCAGAGCGTATCACCATCTGCTCACAGATACCTCCCGAGACAGGAATAACGAGCCTTCAAAATTAAAGTCTTCACTTTGTATCTAACTGTTGATAACCAAACCATCATACTCCAAATGCTCCTATACCTACATTAGCCACAAAAAACTCAACAGGTAGAAACTAAGACCCCAAATCGTAGTTGTAATGTGAAGTATGTTAGTTGAGCTGCCACTTGAATGGGACCCATCCGGCTTCAGAGGCTGCCCCAGGTGCCACATTCCCCATCATACTGAAGAGCCGCTGGAGCCTGTGGGTCCCCAAGTACGTGAGCCCCTGCAGGATTAGCACACCGCTGGGCACATCTGGACAGGCACATCTGGGAAGGAGACAGTGACCCACCCGGCCTGTGTGCAGGCAGAGCACAAGCTCCACTTCTAACTGCCCCAGGGATGAGACTGCAGAGCAATAGAGTCATAGCACTGCAATGAAGTGGAAGAGATCTCCGAGCTCTGTTTAATTAAATATAGTCTGGGAAAGTCTCTGCTTTGGTTAAACACTGCCTCAGAAGAGCAGAGCTGAGTAATTCACCAATAGAGAAGAAAAACACGCTCTCTAGCTACAAGGAGTTATTATTATAGGCTTAATATCAAACCGGCTTGTTCAGCTCATAACACTAGACTGGAGCAAATGCTCCCAGCCTTAGCAGGACTCCGGTACCACAGATCTACATGACACACCTACATAAACACTCCAGGGTCATGTCTGGAGGGGTCTCCTGTCTGGAGGGGTAAGGCAGTGATTTGCACCAGGTTTTCATGGCACAGACAAGCCGGTTAGACGATTAGCAGAAGAGTGCACCCGGGTAATGGGCGCCATCAGGGACAGGCGCCGGCTCTGCAGCAAGGCCAGTGAAATCAGTGGCAGGAATTCTCTCTTTGCCCATGGCCACCAGCACTACAGATGGGTGGCTGCGGGAACTCCAGGCATGGGTGACACAGGCACAGGCCATCAGGGACAGTTCCACAGGTGCCCTGAATACCGAGGGCACCTTGACCAGCACCATTGTGTTTGACACTGAACTTACATCCTGCTTAACCTTGGGCTACAGCTGCCTCACTTTCCCTTACACAAAACAGAGGTGATCACGTATGGACACCCAGGGAAAAGGCCTCGGAGCAGGGGGTTAAGCAGTATTACTGCTACTGGGTCAGCCCTTGGGGAGCCCCACCCGCAACACCAGCCCCCCATTCTCTGTGCCATCGCAGTGCCGCTGGGGCTGGCAAGGCATTGCTGCCACCAGCCCCTGCCCGCCTCAGCCCCAGGCTGACCCCCATCTCAAACACCCAACCCACTGCAAGTAATAATTGCAACAATCCCAGACTTCTGAGAAACCGTGACATTTAAGGCTCCTTTTTGAGCATTCAGTGAAGAAGAATCTCCCACTTCTCAAGTTGAAAAGCAAACCCTTTCCCTGCCTTTTATTTGCTAATTAAATGCGTTCATTGTATTCAGATCTCGTTTTTAGGGCATAATGTTTTGTCCATCTGTTTGATTAAAGAGGAATCCAACCACCCAGCTTCATTAAGCTAATTAGATGCATTCAACCATTGGTTAATATTCTGAAGTACTTCACAATTATTCTCCCCAGTTATTAAATCTCCTCTGAGGATTTTATTTTTTGTGTTACACTCTTTATTAGCCAGCACCCAAGTCAAAATGCATTTCCCCACTCCTTACCGCATGCAAATGTCCCACCAACTCCTTCAGACGGTTCGTGATTCGAGACATGCAGATATAGTCCTGTCTGGATCTGACGCTGTTCTGACCTGGAAACACAACATCTTCCTCCCTCTGTGCAGCAGG
Organism: Pterocles gutturalis; assembly: GCF_000699245.1. Taxonomy (NCBI): domain Eukaryota; kingdom Metazoa; phylum Chordata; class Aves; order Pterocliformes; family Pteroclidae; genus Pterocles; species Pterocles gutturalis. The sequence continues at coordinate 11,388 of NW_010114337.1, forward strand.
GGTTCAACACTGTCTGCCCAGGAACCGCTGGAGGATGCAGAAGTGTTAAGAAAGAGGACCACAAATTTGTTTCCCGGGGAGCTGTGTCCAGCTGAAAACTGTAGGATTTTTCATCTTTCAAGGATTTATCTTTTCCCTATGTGCTCCCCATATGAACTTTTAAAGGAAAAAGTGGTCTCAGAAAGGCTCAAGGCCATCAGTCTGATCATCTAGAGGATGAAAACTAACACCAATGAACCCATGTAGCCACGGTACCGCAGAGTGGTATCGCACAAGTCAGCCCTGCTGGCAGTCCCATGACTGTTTCTTTGGGTTTAGTTTTCTGTACTAAGTCATGGCAAGCTACATGCGTCCTGGGCCTCCAACACGCCAGTCTTCCCAAGCTCTCTGCACCATCAGAGAGCATGCAGCAGCTCCGAGGCTCAGCTCCACATAACCCAGCATCCCTGCCCCACTGCTCCTCCCAAATGACCCAAGCTTTGACCAGCACTGCCCACCCAGCAGCCCAGCTCCGAACCAGAGCAGTCCCTGCTCAGCCTCAGAAAGGGTCACAGGATAAGGATCCTTCAGGACCAAGCACTGCGGGCAGGCAAAGGGAAAGAAGGGCACTAGGAGGGTGGCAGGAAAGAGACTGAAGATGAGAGAAGCAGCACTACACCACCTTGTCCTGGGAAGAGCAGAATTAATGACTGGAGCCCCTCACCTTTCCCTCACCATAACATCTTCCCCCTCTACCCAGCCATCCATTTCCATGAAAACTTGTAACAATAGATTTTTGAAGCCTTAACCACTGCAAGAAACTTGAATCCAGGAGGACAAAGGCTCCAGATGCTGATGGGTGGCAGGGGGAGACAGGACTGACAGACAGATACAGATGTATGGCTTGTCTTTTACAGAGGGTCTGGTTTCAGAAGGAAACCAGGTTAAAAAAATGGAATACACTTTTTTTTACAGCAAGCTCTGATTTCCATGGTTCTAGTCCTACCTCCTGGCTCCAGCTGACACCAAGACCTCCCATCTTGAGAAGGAGCTGCAAGAGACAACCATGAAACTCTGCATTCACATGCATTACAGACTGACTGCTCTTCCGTCCTGAACCAGCACTAAGTTTGAGATGTAGGTCAAGAGCTTCTAGAAAACAAGTCAGCAGATCCCGTAGAGGAAAAGCCCTATGACTCAGGCCATGGATCCACCTTGCCCTGATTTCTGTCTCCACCAGGGGCCAGTACCAGATGCTTGGAGGGCTGCCAGTGCAAAAATCAAGGGCTTAAAAATAGTAACGATAATCAGGAAAAGTTTAGAGTTTGTCCTCCTGGCAGTGCCTCCCAGCTTCAAGCAGTCACTCAGGGAGCCCTGCCAGAGCATCTCCAAATCTGTCTGCCACCATTTTGAAGCTATTTATTTTTTCAGCCTCCATAGCACTGTAGGGAATTAAGCTCTGCAACAAGCACTGCACAGAAAGCACTATTTGTGCCATACCTGCCGGCCACACAGGGACATTCAGGCACCCCCGACACCCATCTCACATGGTGTCAGAGAGGATAAACCCCCACTGCCCCATGGCAGACCCCCACACAGCATCAGCCAACACAAATCCTCTGTTACAGAACAAGAAGGAAGGGCAAGGGAAGAAACTGTCCTCTTTTATTTGCCTCTGCAATCCCAGCCTAACCTGTTATTTGGATTTAGAGAAAACAGCCAGTATTCATTCTCTTGGTATAAAAGGTGGTCACACTTGCAAGAAATCACTTGGCAGTAATATAACTGAAGGAGGAAGAAATTTAGAGGTTGATGCAGCTGTGATGTGACACGGGCTGACCCGGAGCCTCAGGAGAACCTTAACAACATTTCCCTGAGGCCAGCCTGTTCTCCTTGGTTCACGCTGTAATTAGTTTTCCTTCGCTGACATCCAGGCAGAAAGCCTGGATAGACCAGCACTTGAAAATTTGGCCAAGTTATCACAACTTTCCAATGCCTGGCAACAGCACCAATTAATAGCAAGCTCAGTGCCCCACTGTGCTCAATGCTGTAAGGCGCACTGAAAGGTAAGCTCTGGCTCAAAGAGCTTATAATCAGAGCAGGCATTACAAAGAGAGCTTCAGAAATTGTCCCCAAAAGGCCAGTGCATTTAAGTGGGTGCTGAACTGTCTTGAAAGTCTAGCCCCGACCTGCACTTGCACAAATATGTCTGTTTCGGAAGCAGCAGCAAGGACAACCCGACCAAGTGACACAGGGCTATCCTCTGAAGTGTGATTTTTCAAAATGCTCACACAAAATAACAGCATCTGCAACATACTAACCACGCAGCAGAGGAACTGCATTCCCAGATTTAAAAAAACCACAATATTTTCTCCTTCTTTAATGCTTCCTTTCATTGCTCCTTCCTCAATGCTTCCTTTATTTCTCTATGCTGTTTATAAATGACAAGGTGAAAGTCACCCAGTTACAGGCCTCCAGCAGGTCCTGAAGGCACCCAAATATCACGCTCTGGCTGCACACACAGCTCGTCATTTAGCTCTGTGAAACTGGCCCGGGGCATGCTACAGAGAGCTCTGAAAACCTGCAGGCAAGGTGGGATGAGGAGCTCCCCACTGCCCCTTCATGCGTGCACAGCTTTTGCAAAATCTTATTCCAGCTAGACTGAACGGCCAACAGCTCTGCAGCCATCCAGAGAGGGGAGGGATGTAGGATCCAGCCTCAGTCCTGACAAGCTCTGCCTCCCTGAGCACAGGGCCTTCCCCTGGGGAGACAGTCGAAATGAAAGGAAAAACACTGAGGGCTAGGTCTGAGGTCCTGGGAAACACACAACAAGCTGCTCTCCTGCACCTCCCATCACCAGCAGTATTTCTTTATCTTAGCCCTAAGGAGAAATTAAGAACAGCCTGAGTTCCTTGGCAGTTTTAAAGAGCCACCGAGGAGCAGGTGAGCTCCGCTGCACATCCCACTGGCCATGCAGGAATCAAGGGACAAACAGGGCTGGAAAACTCACGTCCCTATTAGTCAAACTCAAGAGCAGTGCTGGCTTTCAGCCAGGGGTTACTGCAGATGTGCTGTGTCCTGCACCTTGGGCTTCGGCTGCTTGACACGCTGCTTTCCTCGCTCACGCAGTGATCCCTCTGCTGAAAGAGCCACAGGTCCCAACAGGAAAAACACAATGCTGCAGACTTCCAAAGGGACAAACCCAGGGCCTCACTTCCCTGAATTCTCTTTATTCAGGCTGGATCTGCCTCCAGGCACTGACTCCAATCACCTTCCCAGCATTCCAGTTCAGGGAACCTGGCCAGTACCCATGGGGGTGGGAAGCACCATCCCACCCACCCATTTGGCAGCAGCCTCACCAGGAAATCTGTCCCCCATTAACCCAAAGAGTGCAAACAAGGTGGTGGTTGGTCCCATCTCCCTGCCACCCCATGAACTGCGTGACCCAGGCAATCTGTGCCAAAGCTGTCAACAGCAACAGCAGCCCCACAGCATTATGTGAACTGTGGATTTACATCCTCCAGTGAAAACACTAACTACCCCCCCCAATCCAGAAATCCCTTCAGTGGTTTCTTCTTGGAATTGGCCAATGCACCAGCCAAACCAGAGGCCAGGAGAAGGATGCTACTGCCTGAGAGACCTGCAGCAGTACCCAAACGCACTGCAGAGGGGACACCCACCCTTCCATTCACTCACCTCACTCCCAAGCTTCCTTTTTGTTTCCCTTAAGATGATGTCTTCAGCTAAATGAACACATTACAGCAGAAATTTCATTCTTAATTTGTCCCTTGGGTGTTTTGCTGACCCTAACGAGAACTATATTTACATGTGCAATTTCCTGGCTAGGCTCATTTGCAGTCCCTTCCCCCCAGCTGCCTGTGCAAGTCTGGCCCAGAATCCAATTAGCTACTGCCACCCTTTAAATCAAAAGAATTAAAAAACTCAAACAAGAAAAATAAAATTAGGGATCTTAATTACATCATTCTTATTACATGTCTAAATACTTACAATTCCCATGCTCTCTGGGAGGTGGGCTTGAAAGGCTAGAAAAGTGACAAGATTCCATGCAGACAAAATTGTAGTTAGAACAAACAGTTTGACAGGAGAGAGCCTCTGCCCATCCGAATCAGAGCATGTTTGGTTTAATGCACTGCAGAGCCGGATGCACGACCTGCCTGGCACCAGGGGAAGAAGCGTCTGCAAGAGATGTGGCAAACCCAACAGTCTCCAGCATCATACATGAAGGAGCAGCTGCAGTCCATCTGGTTTTAATGCAAGGGACCTCCTTTCATCTACATCACCCCCAGATGCCAAGGAGGTGCTATCGTTGCCGTTTTCAGAAAAGTCTGAAGCAAAGACATCCAAAGCCCACGGACATTTTGGGCATCCCTTCTACTAGGATCACAGCTTGTGGCAGTTTCGGTACAGGAAATGGGACTGGGACAAGAACAGCAAGGCTGTGGTTTGTGCTTGGTCAGAGAGAGCCATCTCCCACGGAGAAGCTCAGAGAACACCCCGCTCTGTTTCTGAATAAGTGACCAGCCATCAGAAGACAGGTTTGTTTCTGAGATTACACTTACTCTTTGACCAGTTTCAGCTGGTCACAGTGACAGCCACCCTAGCAGCTGTCCTGTGCTCCCCACAGCCCCAGCTCTGCACGGGAGCAAAGCACGGAGGATGCGGATTCCCACGGCCATACAGCCCAGCTCTGCACCATGACAGAGGGGCGCTTCGCTCCTTTGCCTGTCACATCCTTTAAGACTCCAGCTTTTGCAGGTCAGGATCCCCACTGAGTGTTGTCACCATTCAGACTTAACGCCGACCTCTGAATATCTTCAGAGTCCCTTTTGGGCAGGCTTCTCCACACCCTCTGCCCCAGCTCTTGGCCTCCTGCCTGCCTGCCTCCAGGAGCTGCCCAGCTGATCCCCACAAAGCCTTCGGCTCTGGTGAATCTCCACAGGACCTTCCAGCCAGAGGATGGGCAGGAGCAGCCAGGCCCTGGGAGGTTGGAAGCCACCAGGAGAGCAAACCTGCCATGTGCCTTAGAGCTGGCTGACCGCCAATGCCTCAGCCTGGACACCCAACTGCCAGCACTGCTCAGGCTGGGACACACCAGGGCCGCAGAAGGGTTCAGAAGAGGTCAAGGACTTTGGAACAGCCAGGCTGCTGCTGGAAATGGTGCTTCTCAATGTCAGCAAGTAAGCAGTGGCTGGGATGACTCTGCTTCAAGGTACCAACTGTCCAGGTACAAGCAAGCTGCCTGCAGCCGCTGGCAGGAGCTCAGGCCATCCTGAACAGTGCAGTCACCTGGACCTGGTCCTGAAAAACCTCCCACCCTCAGGAGCCACACCTGCCTCCACATCAGGGGACTGCAGAAATCCCACAGATGAACCCAAGAGCTCTTCTATGAGAGAGTGTCAGACAGCTCAGCCTTCTGGGGAGTGGAGCAGGAAAGGGCTTAGTATGAGCCACGGGCTCCTTGCCAAGAAAGCGAAACAAGAACTGCAAAGGCACCAAGTGATCCTCAGGTCATGACAGTGGAACAAAAGCTCAAGCCAGCACACTTGCATGGTGGGACAGGGACTCTCTCCAGGAGGGAGCACTGCCAAAATAAATGCATTAAAGCACAGTGATGAAATAGCCCTCTTCATTGACTCCCCGATCCCACACCCTTCCTTTAGAGGGGGCAGATACACGTGGACAGAGTTGTCAGACACTTCTGCAGAAAGCCATCAGCCAGGAACAGCAAACTCCCCAGGAGATTAACAACTCTGAACCATCTTCCTTTCTGCTGCATGCAGCTCCACTGACAGTTTGCAGACACTCTGCAGAGCTCCCTAACACGCTACAAAACCAGTTTGATGGTGAAGCGTCAGCACATTTATAGATTAATAAAGGCTGGGGCATGGGAAAAGAAAAGGAAGGAGGCTTATTGTCTTAGACAAAGAGACTGCAATGGATTTTACAACAGGAGAATGTTTCAGGCCAAGGAAATATTTATTCATACATAAATAATACGGAGTATTAAAGACTGGCAGGTTTCCTTTCCTCCACAAGATCTTAGTGGAATGAGACTCTCAGCACTTTGTAGTAACCACAACACACCCTCATGAATGCAGGTGTTTTTATGCAACTCAGAACAAAAAAAAAAAAAAAAATAAAAAAATACCTTGGCATCGCAGCCATGCCATTAGCAGAAGGCTGATGCACCCACTGAGAGCAGCAAGCAAAGGCAAGGAGCCTCACCCCAAGAGCAGCAAGGGCCAGGGACTTGGCAGGCACTGAACCAAAGGCAGCCTGGTGACAGCTAGTCTGGAGTCAAAACAGAGAAAACACTTCAGATAACAAAGAGCCCTTTGGCCTGGCATCCCCAGAGCATTTGCAGCTCTTTGACTCAGACCTGGAGGCTTACTGGCCATTGCTGTAGCTTTTCAGACGCCATTATCACCTGTGCCTGATGCAGCAGAGAGAAAACACTGGCCCCTGCTGTGAAGTGTATGTTCTTAACACAAGAAACAATGAGGCAAGCAACAGATGTCTGGAGGAGCACAAGGAAAGCAGTAGCGGTTTTGCTCATTCATCATGGGAGGACATGCCCCAGAAGAACTGATTCCCACAGGTGGGACATAATCTTATACTGTCCTTTTGCATCTGTGACAATCCTTCCGGATGGCAGACTGTTAGATACAGTGGCATTCGGGTGGAGCATAGCTTTTGGCACTTTCTGGCTCCTTGGAAAGAGCAATCTCTGAAAACTAACAAAAAAAGGCCAGTTCCATTCTGCAGCCTACCTTACATCAATCCACCTGGCATTAAGGAATGGACTCCCAGCAATTGCTATGAATAAACCATACCTTTTTACTGTTGCTTCAAGGCAAATTACAAGCACCACTCACATCAATACTGTATGAGAAAGGAAAAAGCAGAAGCCTGATCAGAGTACGGAGACATGCTGGAAGAGATGCCTGATCTCCACCACGTAAGTGCAGAGCAGTAACGTGGCCAGATTTGCCGCCTGAGAGCACTGAAGCTCGTGAACACTGCCACAGGACAAAGCCTACATCACCCTCTTGAGTGACCTCCTGGGCTGACCTGATAGCACTGTAGAAGAAGCTACAAACCCTCTCACGTTTGCATAAAACCCTTCCTTCTGCCTCTTTCCTCAGATGTTTGCACTTCCCAGCCTTTCCTCTGTCAGTGCCACGCACATTAGACAAGCTGAGCCAGAGGACCTTGTCTCACCAAACCCCCCCTGCACCCGCAGGAACCCCATACCCCAGCCCTGATGCAGCAGCAGACCTTTGTTCCCTCTGCACTCAGCAAGGGCTGGCCTGACAAACTGCACTCGGACATCTTCCGCTTCCCCAGCCCTGTCTCTCAGCCTGGGGATGAGGTGCTGACACAGCCAGGCAAAAAAACCTCATCTCAGGTCTGTACTACACTCCACTTTCAGAGCTGGAAGCCTCAGATGTCAGTAACTTTTGCCAGTCAAGCTACCCAACAGCTATAGAAGGGTCAATCCAGACTTCAGCATCAAAGCGTCTCATCAGTAAGAGTGGATGAATCTTCTGTCCTCACACTGTCACTTGGTGCATTGGCACACGCAGACCCAAACCCTTGGTTCCAGCACAAATACGACCAGGAATACCCAGACAGCATTACCAGGAGCAGGTGTTAGGAAGTGTCAAAATTAAGACTTGTCTAGGTGGTTGGTTTATGAATGTGTACTGTAATTTTTTTTTTTGGTCACAGGAACACTGTATCATGTTGATTTCTTTGGCAGGGGCATACTGTATCACCAGTATCCAAACTTAGTTCTCTCTCCTTCCCTCCCAGTTTTTCCACACTGATCTGTAACCATTCATAAAGACAGGGAGGGAAGCTCTGAAGCAGTAAAATACACTTTTCCAAGGCAACACTCAACTCCCTTGAGGTGCAAACCCATCCGTTTCCTTTCACATTACCATCAATCATTTTCCCCATGCTGCAGCAAAGAAGCCTCCTTCCCCAGGGGAGCTGTGGTTCATCCTCACATCACTTCCATCCCAGGCTCCTAATGAGGAGGCAGCTCACACACCTTCCAGCTTCTTGCCCACAAAGAGGCAAGGCCCCAGGAGTTGGGGCTGTACGAGGGGAAGGGAACATCTAGTAGCAGAGATTGAGCATGAAGTAACAGCTACAGATCCTCTTCTAGCAGGGCTCCCTTTCAACATCCCAGTTCCTCTCCGAGAGCCCACATCTGAGCCGTGGGTCAGACTAAGACCACCAGCTGCATCTAGCACATGAGGAGGTCCAGAGGCAGGAGGAAAGCTCCAGTGATGCCTGTGTGTTGCCAGCAGCATGGCGAGGAGGCACAAAGGCAGGAGCTAGCTGACTGTAACTTGACAGAGCTGGATGTGGCAGCAGAACAGCATGGGAGCTTGTAATGAGAGCCAGCCTCAGGCAGGTGTGCATGCACACAGTACTCGGCAAAGCTGTGCTGGCACTTTTTTTTTCATCCTGCTGCTGCGCCATTCCTTCAGCTTTATCTACTGTAGATGTGCCAGCCTGCACCTGTGGGCTTCATGAGGCTGTGCCCATGCTACTTGCACATAAAAAAATCCTACCCTCACTAGTTCTTTTGTGGTTTTAGGACTCTCCTGTTCTATAGAATAGAAACCTGAACTACTGCCTAGAGCAGGAGGGGCAAAGAAGAGACAGACACCCATGAAAAAGTCTTTATCATGACTACAAGAGACCAACAGCAAAATAGTCTTTGAGTTAATATGCACACCATGCAAAAGCAGGGCAAAACCCAGGCAGACTACAGGGTGGCTGGTCCAAGCCTTGCTGCACTTACAAGACTGCAAGATGAAATAAATGGTGAACAATCTCCGCAACCCTGGGACAGCCAAGAAACACAAGCCACCAGAAGGACAGCAGCAGCTGACTGCAGAGCACTGTGCCAGTACAGTACCACACCGTCAAACGCAGGCACCACAGTCCAGGTCACTGGAGTAGGATCTCACAGCCCTTGGTATGACTGATTTGCAGCTTCACCAGTCACCAGCAGCTGCGAATTCCCAGCACTAACACATCCTCAGTAGGCATTATTCAGCCTGGGCTTCCACAACACTTCTTTACTCCTGCCCTTCCCAGCCCAGGTAAGCCCCTCATGTCTGCTCCTAGTTCAGCACCCATGCCAAGCACGCAGTGTTCAGGACTACCTGTGAACACGAGCTCCAGGTTACCAAGGAAACCTACAGCCAGAGGGAGGAACTGAATGAGTCTTCTTTGTGTTAATTTAACATCCTACACACCACATCATCCTCCTTCAATTGAAAGCCTTGTGGGGCTGTAGGACTTGCTTCTTCTTAGCATGCTTACAGTTCAACAGCCATTGCAGAAATCCATGGAAGGCAAGAACACTACAAGAATTTCTTCTTCTAAACTTGAAGGAAATGTTACCTGCACAGCTGTCAGGCAAAGTCAGGAGTCTCGCCCTGCACAGTTTCCCCATCAGACTAAAGGCCTAACAGCCATCCAAAATGCATCATTAATGCTTTGTCCTCACATGGTCACACAATTATGGAGCCACTTAGCTAAGAAAAACAATCGGCTCACCCCAGAAACATTAATGGGATATTGCACAGGAACTGCAGGTTTCAGAGGGCGTCTCTCCTCCCTCCCCCGGCACACAGCTCTGGGCTCCTGATAGCTTAACACACATCCCTCTGCCCCATCTCTGCTCTGCAGCAAGGACTCCCATCAAGATCCCAGGCTCTGCTGCCAGCTGAAAAGGACGGGACACAGTCCTCCTCACTCACACTGGTGTGAGCGACTGGAAACTACAGGAGACAGGGATTGCAGAAGGTAAAGAAAATAAAAAAACCTGAGGCAATGAGTTTGGCTCCACTGACCTCAAGAGAGCAGCTGCCACTCAGCACCGGTATCAGCAGAAAGGAAAGCTGGGCTTCCACAGCTTCCCTGCTTGTCCGATACACACACGGCTGCTCTGCAGGGAACACAGCGGGGGAACAGGAAAAAGGAGAAGGATGCCCGTCTTTCAGAAACAAACATATTCATAAGTGCTGCTCCACCAGACAGTGGCACATCACAGCCTGGCTGTTTACACTCACACCAGAATAATTAAGGAAGGTCACTGTTAACTAGCTAACAACTTCACCATAAACTCTCTGAACAATGCTGAAGAATTAATCACAACATTTCACAGCCTTCCCTGAACACAGCCACCAATCTGCAGAAACACTGAAACCACCCCAGAGACAAACAGGCTAAATTAATCCCACATGGCTTCTGGAAAAAAGAACTACAACTCTGAGGTACTCATCCTAAAATAATGCCTACCCAGGGCAGGAACCCAAAAGAAACAAGTCCTCAACAAACCACACCTTTATCCACAAGGCATGACTCAGCCCATGTGCTTGGGTGCCATCAAGAAATAAAACAGAAGGATTAAAGTTCAGCCAGGTTCACTCCCTAAATCTTTCTGGGATAAGAAGTTCCCAGCTGCCATGGGGCAGCCTTCCCTTTCAGCTGCAAGCCTCAGCCCACTGTGTCCTCAAAAGGTTCGGACCTTTCAGAACTTCCCCATCCAGGGACACCAGCACATGAAAGCAGTAAAATCATTCTCCAGTGTCATGTACTTGACACTTATGACAAATATTTATGCTTCTCCCTCTGTTTCTGTCCATATCACTTATGCCAAAAATAAAACTGAAGACTGCAATGGAACAGGAAAGTGTTTCTAAAGACTTAACCCAGTAGGAAAAGTGACCAACAAATCCAGACTGCAAATTCCTAAGCAAGTTACACAGTGCTTGACTGCACCCCATCATTAATTAGGAACTCTGTAAAATGCCCATATTCATGTAAGGTACAGGGAAAAATAGACCGGGAAACAACACAGTAGCTGGAAACTAGAAAAATAGGAAAGGTTGAGTCAGTTTTCCAGATGGATTTTTTGATAGCCCTGACATTTGATTCTGGAAAAAAAGACACTGCGCTTGTAATTCATAGCAACCCTTGAAGTAAGGCACAAGCTTTCCCCAGCCACAGAGACCTCCCCACTTCACCACATCTCTAGTTTCATCCCTTCTCCCCTGTGCCTGTCACCAGGTGCCGCTTCTCACCCAGACCAGCACCAAGGGCCCCCATCTGTAGGACAGGCAGCTCTGGGTCCGAGGCACGCTGCACTCCCTGGTGCAGGGCTGACACTGACGCCCAGGGCCTGAGCAGCTCCATTTTTCGACAATCCTGCAACATCCTCCAAAGAAATCTGCAGCACCCTGACCTGGTGCAGATGTCGCTAACTGAGCACGTTCTCCTGCGATGAAGGACTCAATCCTTAAAGCCACCACCTGTAGCCAACTACACAAGCCTGAGAACCATGCAAGTTTAACGCAGGTATACTTACACCTCACCCACCACCACAGATCAGCAGCCACTCTCCCACACATCTATGAAGTCATTGCAGCTTCTTCCCACCATTATCTTTCAGACTAGTACCCTACCCCAATTTGTCAATTATCAGGATTTCTTCTCTTTAGAAGATTTCAGACATTCTTCTCCAACCACGCCAAGTTTAACCACTGTCTTAGTTAAAACAACATGCGTGACTACATGGCATCATCTGACATCATTCATCTACCTGCTGTACCCAATGCTTTGATGCTTTATCATAAACATCACTAACTAACCTTGAGATCTGCCATGAGGACTGCGTTATGTCAACAACTCCTTCTGTACACTTCAATCATCCCCACTGCTCTTACAGCAACTACCCACATCCATTTCTTCAACCACATGTTTTCTGATGACTGGGTCACTTCCCTGCATGCTGGATGTTTGCTTCTCAAAGCAAGTGACATCCTGTGCCAAACAATAAAGGACTGAAGACCAGAGAAGAAACCCTGAAGAAAAAGACATAAGAGTTTTGGTAAGGGTTACCATGTACCTAGCTTCCTCCAGATGTGTCTGCTTTCCTGTCTTTTAAGGCACAAGCCAATAACATTTTATCTCATACCAACTTCATACTTGGCTTTTACAGTGACAGCTCAGGCCCCGCGTTCGGCCAGAAGCTGAAGGGGTAACTTGCCTCCACACTGTTCCTCAGCAGGACAGGCTCAGCGTCCTGTCACCACCAACTGCCAAACTTCAGCAGTGGCAGGGCTGGGGAGCAGCAAGCATCTGCCAGAGGCTGTGCAGGAAGAAGTCTCCCCCCACCCCAAGTTAGAAGGGGATAAACCCCTCTCAGAAGCCTTGTTTGCCCACCCTGCTTCACACACTCAGGTTTCAGGAGAGCTCCCAGCCCAAAGCTGGGCTCTGCTGCCAACCTCGCACAAAGCGTTTTCCCTCCTGACGTTGCCCAACACTGTGCTCGGCATCCACACAGAGCCCCGAAACCGACCAACACAAGCTGAGCCTGCCCCCCCTACACCCAGCGTTTGTCAGTGCTTTGAGCTGCTGAACAGCCCCATCAACACTCATCCACCTGCACTTCAGGGCAGTAATGGGTATGCTCTCTCCAGGCATCTGCCCAAGGCAGAGTAATTGCACGCATTGATTTCAGATGTTATCCAGCAAACCACTTTCCACAGCTCCAGCACAGACACTGTCCTCACACTGAGCTCCCCACCAACACGCAGCCCTTCCCCTCTGCTAGCTCTGCATGCCCCGATTTACATCGGATCTATCCTCTCTGCCCCTCAGCCAGGCGGATGCGTACTCTGGAGACCCAAACCATCGCCCTAACAGTCCGCAGAAGCCATCCAGCACCCCCAGCCTTTCCCTGAAGCCTCTTAGAAAAGATGTTTCTCCTTCCCCTGCTGCTGGGCAGCAGTGACCCTACAAAGCCTCTTCTACGGTCAGCACTGACACTTCACGGAAGACTTGGCTTTCAGACAAGACTGTTCTTTCACAGTTCAGGAGAGGCTGACACGAACAACTGCATTAATACAACCTTCCATAACTTCAGGGAACAAACACCAGCAAGAAGAGATGCTGTACTTTGGCAAGCAGACCCTTGACTGAAGTACAGAGTGGCACAGTCAACATACTGCCACCTCTTCACACTCAGCCAAGGTCTAAACCATCGCATAAGCTTTGGTGGCCTAAGCAGTGCTTCTTCCTCCAGCAAACAGAACACTGCTACACTGTCCTTCCAGATATCTCCTCTGCTGCAGGCTGACAAGATTCCCACTGTAGCCACCCCACAAGAGCCCCTAAGGGAATGGAAATCCCACTACGCCTCCCCAGGAGAAGAAAGCTGGGGCTTGAAAGTCTGGTTAGTGCAAGAACAATGGTATCAGATGAAAACATTCAGGGTTTAATGAACAGCTCAATTAAGGGGCACAGGGGCCAGCAGCACAGGCTGTGGAAGCCATTGGCAGAAGTAAATCACTATGAAGTGATGGGGGCACCTTGTCTGGGGCAGTGCCGGGAGAGATGAGGTCCCCTTGGAGCTCAGCTCCAGAAGAGGCTGGATGAGCAGCTCTGCCCACCCTCACCGGGCCAGGAGCTGTTCTGGGAGGACGTGCACTCACACAGGTCCAACTCCAAACATGCCAGCTCCAACCCACAAGACATATCCCAAAATCAAGGAAAAGAAGTAGCTAGAGACAGCTGTACTTCGTGCCAGTGAACATAGCTCGCCTCAAAAATGAAAACTATCAGGACCCAGCGGCCCAGCACCTAGTATGACTTAAAGCCCAGCCTTCACACATATCAAACGATAACAAGCCTGAACTCCTCACTGGAACAACAAGAGGCTGGTGCATACACTCCCGGTTGCAAAAGCCAGGAGAGCAAGCCCAGGAAAGCAATTCAGTGCAGTGCCTGGAGATTATCCTGTTCACAGCACGCAGCCCAGCCCCAGCCCAGGGCGCAGCACAGCTCGCTGTGCCCTGCACAGGGACACGCGGAGCACAGCCCCGGCATGCTGGCTTTGGTTTTTCTCTTCAAGCAACTGAGATAACGGCTCTCCGCTTGCCTTATCCAGTTCCAAAAGCAACACTTCAAAGCCATCCCTCCTCAAACGCCAGAACAAATTGAAGCTGCCAGAGATGCCTCACAGGGAGGAAATTAACACCTTAGGGGAAGTGGCACTGCAAGCTTCACCTGGAATCACAGACTAGTGTAAACAGAAAAGCAACAGCTCCTATTAAACAAAACCTTTTCCATTAAGTTACAACAGAATAGTAATTCCGTACAACTACAACAGAATGGTAATTTTAGCCTCATCAGAGCAGCTGAAGAAAATTATATCCCTGCAGGATCAGCAGTTTTCCCTGTTCGCAGCAGACAGGTCTTTGAGAGCTGCAGTTTCTTTTCCCCCAGAGCCAAGGTCAGCACAGAGAGGAAGACAAGCCTCTCCCCACACCAGCCTGGCTGCAAGTTGTGTGCTCTGAGACACTGCCGGGGCAGAACAGCTCAGACAGCAACGGCCAAAGCACTGACCCAAGAGAAAACCCAAACCCCGAGGAGCTCAGACTGACCCCCAAGGGCAGTGAGGAGGATCAGGAGGCAGTGACACACCCGCCTGGAGCCCACCACCCCTCTCACCTTCTCCCCTGCCCCCTCCATCCCTCACAAAACAAGCAAGAGAGGACAGGTGTGATGGGTAAATTCCTAAAAATCCCAGTTCGGAGAAGGTTGGGGTTTTTTTCGCCCATTTATTTCTGTGGTTGGTGAAAACAACAGCTCCG
>NW_010114338.1:0-2587 GCF_000699245.1 Pterocles gutturalis
AGCAGTATCTTGAGTAATAAATGACACATATTTTATATTAATTCTTTCCTGGTAGAAAGCTGCCTAGCACCTTCCATATTCCTCTGTTTTTAACTTGTATTTCACTGAACAGAACATTCAGTGAGGAAGAATTGAGAGAAGGGGTGAACATAAAGTAAGTATGATATTTAATGGCTTTGCATCTTCAAACACCGGCAAAGGTTGCTATCTCGGTGAAGTGAAAGGTGGGTGAGAGCAGAAGTGACATCCTAGATCTGGGGGGACCATCTGTGTGCAACATGAAGATGATGCCTTAGTCCTGTCACAAATAGGAATTTTATGGGTTGCACCTAAAGACCCCTGTGTGAGAGGCTACAAATATTGAGTAAGGTCAATTTGTAGACACTCAAAGTTTACAAAAGACTAATTAAGGAAACCTAAGGGATAAACAAATAAAGATGTATCAGCTACAGAGGAAAGTCTCGGTGTACTGACTGCCTAATAGCAGAAAAGGTTTTGGAAAGCAGTGGAAAAAAGTTTTAAGGACAGCAGTGCTGAGGGATTTGTAGATATCTCAGCATAAGCTGCTCCGGTGTTTAAGAAGCAGAGATAGATAAGGTGCTTATTAGACTGTTTTAGAAGCTGATTGATAGGCATTAATCTCTGCTAGGATTTCCTAGCACTGTTTTCAGTTCAAACCAGTTGGAAACTATCATTATGTGATATGACAGGAGGCCTAAACTGAAATAAAACTCGCGTTATACACCAAAAAAAAGCTGCTTCTGTGTGCTGCCAGGGCAATGCAGATTTAGACCAGTAACCCAGGAGTAAATTTCCCAAATTAAGGGAAATTAGGCTCTAACAGGAAGAGAATTAGGAGGGGAACGAGGCAGGGAAAAGAACTGAGGTGCTGATGGTTCCATTTAAGTGAAGGTGACACAGGTCAGCAGAGGTAGATCCTCTGAGTTGGGCTTTAACACAGAGATGTAGGGGTTCTTGTGGGTTGAAAGTGTAATATGCCTTAGGTAGTATTCACTGGGTGTGCAAAGTGAATCACTATTGCGTTAAGATGCTGTAAGCCTCTTGCCAAATGCGTGCAAGAGGATTTTAATACCTGTTTCACTGCTGGATCCCCTATTGCAGGTATCCCCTGTTCACTGCTGGTGTGCAATTCCTTGTTTTGCATGTTCCCTTTCCCTTGGTGTGTAGTTCCTGTGTTTGAGCACTCCCTAGATGCTAAATTTGTCCATTAACAACATGTTATTAGATTCCTGTGTTTGAGCACTCCCTAGATGTTAAATTTGTCCATTAACAACATGTTATTAGCTTTTCCCAGGGCATAAATCACAGTGCAGCTTGATCTTCCAAATCACAAGGTATTTCCCCTCCACATACTTTTGATTTATTGTAGCTCTATAGCTGCAGAACAAAAATTAAACTGCTTGCCTTTAATCATGGTGTCTTGTACTTTTGCACAGGAATCTGTTGGGGTTTTTTTTACCTCTTGGTGTTCCTGTGTGAAGTAAGTATTAATACTGCCCAGTTTTAGAGGTGGAGAAAGAGGCTGACTATGCTATAGGGTAAAAAGCTAGTAGCAGCTTTTCCAAGATTATTCTGAGCTTTTACTACCAGAAGTCTTGTACATAGAATGTAGACTTCTAAAAGATGTAATCAAATCACTCAATAGAATCCTGTAATTCTATAGGATTAATGCTAAGTATGTTTTTGTTTCCTCATGTTTTCATTCCTTAATCCATCTTAGTAAACACTGCACCTGTCTGGAATCCAACTGGAGTCAATGTTATAAACTCATGAGGAAAAATGTGCAGGATCAAAGAGCGAAACCTCACATCTCCAGCTGTCTAAAAGGCTTTTCACATGTCCAGGTCAGGAGGGTTTACACTGCCTCCTGGGTCCTCCTGTAGATCTTGAGACCCCTCGGTGACTGTGGGATGTAGGTTTTTCTGGTTGCTAGTGTCACAAACACTGACAGTAGGCACAAAACATGTAAATGGGAGTTTACTCTCTGTAACTGTTTATAGCAGCTTGGATCCTGGAGGGTTTTTTTGAGTAGCCTAACCATTTTTAAACGGTGT
The DNA here is from genome assembly GCF_000699245.1 of Pterocles gutturalis. Classification (NCBI taxonomy): domain Eukaryota; kingdom Metazoa; phylum Chordata; class Aves; order Pterocliformes; family Pteroclidae; genus Pterocles; species Pterocles gutturalis. The sequence goes on from NW_010114338.1 coordinate 2,076, forward strand.
TTACTGGGAAGCCTCCATGCGGTGGATGAGCTGATCCAGTGAACGCTTCTCTCCCACAGCACTCCATACCCTGTACCCAGGGGAAAGCATCCTTGCAGCAATTGCTGTTTGATTTTTCTAGAACAGATGGAGCAGAATAGGAAAAAAAAAAAAAAAAAAACCACTACACTGGAATGAGCACAGGTGGGGAGCATAGCTGATGTGAGCAGCTGGGTCTGCAAGCTGCAGACGAGCTCCTCTGCCACGTTAGCCCTGTGACAAAGCTGTACTTGTCCTGTGAGAGGAGTCTCTGTAAGCAAAACAAGCATTTATCACTGCTACACCCGTTTAACTTTGGCCCTTGTAGCCTCACGAATAAAACTGCAGTTCCTGTGAGGTAAGATCGCCCGTTTTTATATGGAAAACCTGGAGCGGATATTGTCGATCCCACAGAACTCGTCTGCAGAGGAGGCCCTAAGGTGACCGGGGCGGCGCGCCTCCCATGTTAGCCAGCGTAAGGCGGCCTAGAGCCG
>NW_010114339.1:0-498 GCF_000699245.1 Pterocles gutturalis
ATTTCCAGGTGAGGTGGGTGCAGCCCCCGGCTCTGGCTGGGCACTGGGTGGCAGGAGAAGTTCCCCATGGACACTCCTCCCTTGCTGGGGGCTGCTTGGGCTGATCTCCAGGGGGAGGAAAAAGCAGGAGGGCAGCCGACAGCCACCTATTGCCTGAGAGCAGACTGCTTGATCTCTGCCTTCAGGCTCCTGCAGGAATGTTCAGGGGCCCCAGGCCCCTTTGGAAATGGGATGTGGGGTTGAGAGGCAGCATTTGCACCCCAGCAGGGTCTGTCTGTCTGAGAGGATGCTCAAGCACTTTCTGACGTGGAGATCTGGGGAAAGGCCATCTGTGGCCTGACTGCCCACACATCAACCTTCCACTTACAGAGACCTGTGAGAAAGGGTTCAGGATTATGTAGGAAACACAGGACATCTGGGACAGCAAAGAATAAGTATTTTGCAATATGGAGGAACAAACTAACTCTTCCCAGAATGACAGTTCAAGTGCCCTGAGTG
>NW_010114340.1:0-4805 GCF_000699245.1 Pterocles gutturalis
GGAAGAGTCCCGAAACCGCAATCCCAGAATAAGAGCTCGAGAGTCTGTGAGCTGACCGAGAGAGCGGGACAGCCCTGGACAGATGACCCGAAGCAAGAGAAGGAACTCCCAGATAGACCCTCATCTATACATACGGGGCACAACGTGCATGATATGGAATATACCATTGGCCAATTTGGGTCTCAATACTAAACCTCAGGTTGAATCCTAGGCTAGTTACTGGGGCTGTGCTCCCTCCCAGCTTCTCCTGCCCCTGCAGACACCGGCACAGCAGAGAAGCTGAAAAGTCCTTGACTGTCCCAGCAGCACCTATAAACATCACTATGTTACCAGCCTTCTCCTCAGCACAAATCCAAAACACAGCCTCACACTAGCTACTATGAAGAAAGTTAATTCTGTCCCAGCTGTAACCAGGACGGTTGTTCTAAAAGAAGCCTATTCAAATAGATCATCTATAACAGGATATTTCACAATAAGTAGCAACAGATAGTATAATGTCAATGTTTAGGAATGTGCAAAGTTATTAGAATGATAGAAAGAGAATATTCAAGGGAATGATGAACAGTCCATGGGTGAGAGCTAAAACTAGAACCCCTCTTAACTGGATGTACTTCTTATACATTCCAGTGACGAGAATACCTTCATGCAGCAGTCAGATGATCTGCAATGCTTTATGTCTTTAATTTCTTACTTACACAATCCTCAATGCCTTGTTACTTACTTCATTATAAATAATTAGACAAGCAACACTAATGAAGAGTTAAGTAAATTGATTACATGTAGAAAGATTTAATTTTGTTGGACAAAAATGATTCACAAGCAAAACAGTGATGAACTGTTCATGGTTCTAGTTATTTTACCCCTAAAACAGTTGAAGAACACTGTAGAAAAAATAAGAGTTCTACTCCTGTGTCTGAGCCTTCTATATCATCTGGGATTTAGATGCCAATTCTCCCATTTTTTTGGCTTTTGGTTTCCAGTGAATTGTATGAAGGTGAAGTTATTTGGAAACTTTAACTTTAGTAGAGATTTTTTCTTAAACAAATGAATGAAAAGCATTTTTTCGTTCTTTGGAGGCTCGTGCAAGTACCTTGTGTAATTTCAGTCAGTGTAACTTTCTTACTAAGCATTTAAATATTCTTTTTCAGAGACATTTGAAGAAGGAAAAGGTAGTATTTATTTAAGTTTGCATTGGTTGTTCTAGAACTACAGTTTAGGTGCAATCCAATGTGCCTATACAAGGAAACAGTTCAAGCTATTTTACATTCAAGTAAGTCCACAAAATCCATGTGTACAATATGTGAGAAAAACATTTCAGCTGAAGAAGCATAGGAAGACTTTCTGAGTCAGACCTAGGGAAGAGTGCAAGGCACACACAGAGAATGGCTTCACTGGCAAAACCTATACATTAATTTAACTATTTCACTAGGGAGACACCTAAAATGTTGCATATATACGCACACACACACACAAAAAGGCAGTTCTATCATATTTATATTGCATACTTTCATGAAAAGAAATAATTTGTGTGTGCTTTTTCATTCTTAGGGCTGTGGCCTTGAATCTTTGGTGTACCTCAGCTTTTCTCCATGCAAAACCACAAGGAAGGGTGTTGAGACAACACTAACTTCATCAACATACCACTTGTGTTGCAAAGCACCATAAAGTTTGAGACCTTGTGCTGCTGGATGAGCTGCAAGCACATAAAAAAATGAGTCTGGCATTCTAATCAGCAGACACTATGAGTGGTGGGGATGACAAGAAAAGGATGGAAGAGCAACACAGGTAAAGACTGCTGTGGTGAGCAACTGAGTGGTTCTAAATAATTTCATGGGTTGTGGGAAGTTTTTCTGTTGACTGCTGTTTGATTGATACTAATAAGTATTACAATAAAACAACCTGAAGAAGCAATCCTGGAACAAATTGAAGAAAGAAGAGCTAATAGGTAGAGGACAATTATCCACAACCTGCAAAGGAATATTTTATTATGCTAAATTATTGTGCTAAATAAGCTATTGGTTGAAAAATAATGACACATAGCAATGAATGCTCAGGCTAAGTACACACAGGATGTAAGCAGCCCTTAGTGGATTTGTATGTCAAGTCTTCAGATCTTCCATGTGACCTGACACAAGAGATCCCTAAGAAAATAGTTACTGCCTATGGTAAGTTAGTTGGGGAGCATCAACCAATATGGAAAAACCTCTTCCTAGTTAAGCAAATTATAGACAAATCCTGCTCCAGTATCTTCTATTCTTTCAAACTCACTGTTGTAGTTTTGTGTGGAGGGTTTGTCTGGTAGCAGGGAGGGGCCACAGTAATGGCTCCTGTAAGTAGCTGCTAAAGGTTTCCCTGGACTCCAGCTCTGCTGGCAGCAAGGGAGGGGCTGCAGTGGTGGCTCCTGTAAGTAACTGCTAAGGGTTCACCCCCATCCCTGGCTCCAAGGGTTTAGTAACCGGGAGGGGGAGTGGGGGAAGGAGTACCACCGGAGTACCCTGTGAGAAACTGCTGGAAGTTCCCCCGGCTTCAGGCTGTACCCACCCCAGGCCAGGGCTGAGCCAATCGGCGCCTCTGTGAATAACATATTGAAGAGGGGGCATGGAACAACGGGGTGGCGCAGCCCCGGGCAGGGTCTGGCTTGGGTGGACCGGCCTGGCTCAGGTGGACCAGCCCGGCTGCCCAGACGCCTGCTCGGCTTCTGTGAACTGACCTGCTGTATCCCAAGCTTCCACCCTGGTTCGACCGAGAGTCTGTTTCCTTGGGAACCAATGAAGGCTTGTTGCGGAGAGAGAAGAGGGATTTTGAGAGGAAGGACCACACAACACTCCGGTCAGGGAAGGGAAGCAAGAAGGAGAGAAGCACCCCCGGGTTTTCCCCTGCATCGTGGTGAAGATTCATGGTGACGCACGGTTTGTCCCTTGGTGCAGCCCGTGAGAAGATGCAGCCATGGAGGAATTATGGAGAAGCCCACACTGGAGCTGAGCAGTCATCAGGGGACTGTGGCCCCATGTGGAAAAGGACTCACGCTGGAGCAGTTTTTGAGAAGGACTCTCCCGTGAGAAGAGACCCCATGCTGGAGCCGGGAAAGACTGTGAGGACCCCTCCCCTGAGGAGGAAGGAGCGGCGGACTGACTGCACCCCCCATTCCCTGCGCCGCTGGTGGGGAGAAGGTACAGAACAAAGCCTTTGGGCCTTGGGAAGAAGGGAGGGGTGGGGGAGAAGTGCCTTACTAAGATGTAGTTTCTTTCTCTCAGTATCTTGCTTCTTGTTGTAAATAGTTAATAAATTCAGTTGTTTTTTGTTCTTCCCAAGTTGTGTCGGTTTCTTGCCCGTGACCCTAAGTGGTGAGTGAAACCCTCCCTGTCCCTGCCTCAGCTCACCAGGTGTTTAACAAAGGACTGTCCCTGTGGCTTTCTAAACCACGACACTGAGCACTTCACAGTGCAGGCAATAACAGATGTTCTTGATCTGTAGATTTGACAGTCAACATCACAAGACTACAGGTCAATTCCACACCAATCCATCTGCTGAGACAAGGTTTTGTGCTTCCAGTGGTGCACTGCTTCTGCCATAAGTGACTTCAGGAAATTTCAAACTTCATTTTGAGCCAAACTCAAATCAGAGGGTGGATCAGACCTCCCTGGAAGACTGAAAAGAAGAAAAAGATCATGTCCTTAACTTTCTTGTGTAATTTTTAATTTGCTTACCTGCCACCAAAGACTGTACACATCAATAAGCACCTTTTGTCTTAAAGGATGATGTGATTCTTGTGTCTAGGCCTGGAAGCAAGAAGATGTCAACAGATATATGAGAAAGGTGTGAATTAGGGACCTCTGTGCTAAGTCATCTATTAAATGAATAGGACTAACAATGAGGCAGCAGATGTTGCCTTAAGAGTGCTGGCACTGCCTAGGGAAGGAGTCTGGATCCTCACTTATGGGATGAACACAGGCTCTCTGGTCTCTCATTGAGAGATTTCTGGAACAGATCCAACCTGGAAGGAAGGTGATTACCATGAAGAAAAGATTCTTCTAGAGTGATCCAAAGTCAGACAAGACTGTCATGTTGAGCTTTCTCACAGACAGGAATTATTATAAATAGAAGAATGGCCCAAATTGCAATAAAGATAATTCTATTTTCATTTTTTGTATTAGACTTGCAAAGTCTTCTGTTCATGCCCTAGTATACATTTATGGTGAAATACTGTCTCAAGAACTCCAAAATAGTATGTAGGTGTTAAGGATGAATTATTTATGGCTTTTATTTTGGTCTGTTCCGAGAAGTACTCAGATTATCATTCCTCTGTGCTTGACACAGTTTCATGAAAGTATCTGACAGATACTTCCAAATATGAATTTTATCCTGTGTTCTAATATCTACATATATATTATACTGGTAAAACTCCCATTGACTTCTATGGGAGCAATGAAATTCTGTGTTTTGAGGAAATCCCAGCTTCAGAATCATATTCATAAAGCCCTAATAGAATTAAATATGGCCAAGGACATTAAGGGTAACAGGAAGAACTTCTGTAAGTATATCAGCGATAAAAGGAGGACCAGGGAAAATGTGGGCCCCCTCCGGAAGAAACCGGGAGACCTGGTGATCCAGGATATAGAGAAGGCTGAGGTACTTAACGAGTTCTTTACCTCAGTCTTCACTGGCAAGAGGTCAAGCCACACTGCCCAAGTTGCAGAAGGCAAAGGCAGTGACTGGGAGAAGGAAGAACCGCCAGCTGTAGGAGAAGATCAGGTTCAGGACCATCTAGAGAACCTAAAGGTGCACAAGTCCACGGGACCTGATGA
>NW_010114341.1:0-228 GCF_000699245.1 Pterocles gutturalis
TTCAACATCTCGCCCCCTGCCAGGACAGAAGTTCCACCACCTCTCTGGTCCTCTTCCAGTGCTTCACTGCACTCAGGAGGAAACACCTTTTTCCATATATTCTGTTAGAGCTTCCCCTATTTGTTTCAATTGATGATCGCTGTCTCTCGTGTCCCTACCAAACACCTCTATAGAGTGCCTGGCTCCATCCCCTCCATAATCTCCTCATAAGAAGTATCTAGGCCTTCC
>NW_010114341.1:377-1142 GCF_000699245.1 Pterocles gutturalis
CTGGCTCTGCTCCTGCCCATACAAGCCAGTGCCTTCATCACCGTCACAGCTGTGTGCTGCCTTTGCCTTATCACACTGACTTGCTGCAAGCTACCCCAGAAAATGATGCTATGTAGGATGTGGAATTAATCTCACTTAATTTTAAATGTTTTCTAAGTTGAATCTCACTGTCTGTACCTCCCTTATATTTGGTCTGGGTGCAGACCTCCACTACTTGCAATAAACAGACACGTCTCCAGCATCAGTAGTGCTTCAGAGGTGGCACAGCCAACTGGCATGGTGCACCCTACACTGACACAGGTACAGGAATTTGGACACCTTCTTAAAGGCACCAGCAAAACACACATGATGGACCCTATACAAAAGGTAGGCCATATGTTCCTAATATTTAACAAGAAAAACTGGAGCAATTTCAGAACGACTTAAATAAAAAACAGAGCTGGTGCTTGTCTGCAATACAGGAGTACTCGTCTAACATTTGTGCAGGGCACAGAACTGCTAGAAACATATACCAGTTAAAAGTTGCTCTTTTGGCCTTTTATCTCCTGGTCCAGCTGAGATCTCAGGCCAAAGGGTCTGCTGGTTAAAGCCAGGGCACGTTCCGCTCCTCTGCGTGAGCCTGGGGCTGGTCCTTCATCTGCAGCACTGGCTTGGGTGATGCAGGCAGCAGGATGTTCAGTGCTGAGGATTTAAGACAGGCTCCCAAAAAAAAAGCTTTAACAAAACAAAGTAGATATCCAGCAAAGCTGCAGGGTCCTCATTTCC
>NW_010114342.1:0-241 GCF_000699245.1 Pterocles gutturalis
TGGTCACCGCTGCTGCTGGGGACGGCCACAGCGCAGGGACCGGGGCCACCGGAGCGGGGCTTGGGGCCACCAGAGCGGGGACATGCTGTCGGGCAGCCGGTGCCCGTCCCGGAGGCACTCCTGCATTGGGTAGGTGCCAGCGGCGTGATGGGGACAGGGTGGCCCCGGTGGCACCGGTGCTGTGGGGTGGCTCGTCCTTGTCCCTACAGCAGTGGCGGGCGGGGGGGGGGGGAGGGGGGGG
>NW_010114342.1:348-616 GCF_000699245.1 Pterocles gutturalis
CATCCGTCCTTGTCCCCACCCCCCCTTGTCCCCCCACGGCTGCCAGGTGGCTCTGGTTGGGTGTCCCCAGGCTGCCACCAGTGTGTCCCCAAGGGCCAGGGCTTGGCTTCCTCCATGATTTGTGTCCTTTGGCGTCCCCTGGCTCTGTGCCTTGGCCGGGACACTGTCCCCCCCTAGGGCTGACGGACACTTTCCGGGCTTTTGGGGACTTGCAGCAATCGGGGACCATGGGGCTGGGGACAGGGAGGGGACAGGATGGGCAGGAGCC
>NW_010114343.1:0-556 GCF_000699245.1 Pterocles gutturalis
GGTCTGGGACACGAGCCCGCACCCGGAGGGGCAGGGGCTGGTCCCACGCTGGGCGCTGGGGACACGCAGGGGAGGATGGATCAAGAGGAGGATGTGCAAGGACAGTGATGGGCGTCGAGGGTGACAGGAGCCACCAGCACAGACACAGTGTCACAGCCCTGCCAAGAAGGTCACAGCCCTTTGTTGCCGGTGCTGGGTTTCGTCAGAGCACGAGGGTTCTTCTAAATACCTTGTAGGAGCTGGAGAGATGCTGCCGAGGGATGTAAGTAGGTCTGGGAAAAACAACCTCTCACTGCCTGTCCTCCTGCAGCCATCACCCCAAAAATTCAGTGGGAGATGTTTAGGGGGCACGGAGGAGGCAGCAGGCGACGTTCCCGGCAGCGTGCGGAGGGAGAGCACCCGGATTAGGATTAACTTTGGCCTCGCGACTCGCCAGCTGACAGCCTGAAGCCTGTAATAGCTGCTCAAAGCAGGACTTGGTGACAAAAGCCCAAGCGTGGATAACAAATGCCGGAGAGCAGGAGAAAAAGAGGGAACAGGGGGAAAAAAAAAAAAA
>NW_010114344.1:0-51958 GCF_000699245.1 Pterocles gutturalis
CTTCAGATAGGGGTCTGCGGCGCCCTGGGGGGCGGCTGCCCCTCACCCTCCCTCAGCCATGATCTTGGGAAGGCTCAGTGCCTTTCTGTGACTTCTCACTTTGAGCCTGGGGCTGGTTCAGGCCGTGGTTTTAAGCAGGCGTGTTGCCATGGGGGTTTGAATCATTGTGGGGTCTGTTGGAGAGGAGAAAGATTTCCCTCTTGTGCCTTAGAGAAAATTCCATCAGCCAAGTGCCTGATACCGGGTTGATTGCTTTCAACCAGTGTTACAAGGGTGAAGGAAACCAGAGGCCCTACACCTGCCACTGGTACAGTGCTGAGGGGAAGCCACCTGCATGTGCAGAAGGCGGCCGCCACAGCATGTGTGCCCATGGGTTTTCCCACCTCCCTTTTTTTCTTCTAATGGTGCCACAGGCCTCATGAAAGATGCCAGGTTTCTGCTGCACGAGCACATGTGCCTTTCTTGAGGCACAGCACTGGCAGCAGCTGTGCACTGTTCCCCCCCAGTGTGCCTGCTTTGCTGTTGTCACCCACTGGTGACTGTCCTTCACCTTCCAGCTGGAAGGAGCCTGTCAACTCCTGCTGCAGCAGTACTGCTAGCATAAGTCATACCTAGCAAGGTGTCATTGCCACTGTTTATCTGTGGAAAAAAACTGTTCCTTATAGAAAGCAAAATCCTCCTTCGCAATTTTTAAATAGCTAGGCTTATATTTTAATCCCCGTCCTTTAAGATTATGGTTAATACATTTGACTAAAATGCAAGTGTAGCCAAATTATTTTTTAAAAAACATTTACTTCTGGTGCTGCTGTGTATTCTGTCACTGTCTTAATGTCTTCTTAATTGTTAAGTCATGATTTTAGCAGTGTTCTTTTCTGCTTGCATTGAAATGCAGCCAAAGTCTCAGTGGAAAACTTAGGAAGATAAATCTGTTTATGTTATTTGTTATACTTTCCTTCTTTATTTCCCTTTGCCTAGGGAATTTTGCATTAAATCAGTCTTTGTTTTGAATGGTACATCTGCTTTAGTTGCTTACTTCTTACCTGAAACACTAAGGCTCTGTTGACTGCAGGGTAAGCAGCAAATAAACTTTCTGTCCATACTTTTTTCCTTGTATTTTTGCTTGTTGGGCAGGCTACGGTAAGATGGAAAATAACTGTGTGAAAGTGGTGGTAACAAGGTCATGGTTTCCTGTGTATGCCTACATGGACCAGCAGACAGGAAAGAATTAAAATAGTATACTGCTGTCTTGTAAGCAGAAGTAATTGTGATAAACAGGTTGGGGTTTTTTGATGCCTTCCTATGATGTCAGTGGATCCTTGAGCTTGCATTCCACTTTCCCCTGTGATAACTTGAACTTTGAATTCAGATAGAATAGCAAAATGTAAATGAGTAATTATTTGAAGTTCTGTCATTCTAGATACCTCTTAGCCTAAAGAATAAACTTAATGTACAAAACGAGGAGGAAGAAATTGCTCAGTGACATTCATATGAGGGGCTGGCTGGCAGGGCAGAGCAGCTTCTGACCTTCCCAGGTACCCTGCTTAGGTAAGAGGCCTCTTCATTGGTCCTCAGTTGCCACAGGTACTAATGACAGCAGAGTGCATGTCAGGCCTGGGTACTGTAGAGAGCTACTGAAATAGAGCATTAAGAAAAATAATATATCTGCTCCTTGTGCATATGGAGAGTGGGCACTTGAGGAGGCCTAGAAGCAGCGTCAGACGCAACCAGTCTCCCTTTTATGACTTGTTTCTGGGAATTCACGTGCCTATCTACTGTTGATTTCATCTGTATTAATTCCCTGTGCAGTAACTATGAAAACACGGTGTGATTGTGGAGAACGTGAAGCGTACCATAGGTCATATGGTAGTGAATAAGGAGGAAAACATGAAAGGCAAACAAACAAAAAGGGAACTTTTAATATCTACATTGGGGAAAAAAGCTGTTTACACATGCTGTTCTTCAATCTCCCCTTTTATCTATAAGGGAAAATACAGCATTTCCTTACCAGACATCAGAAATTCAAGGTAGGAAGTCCTGTGATGACAAACAGCTCTGTGTGGCTTTGAGGTAGACTGAAGCACTGCTGTGAAGTACTGCTTTCAGAGATTTCAATGCAGTTTGAAAAAAGTGTCAACTGTTTAGCCATTTCTCGATCTCCGTGGAGGATTGTTTTAGCCAGAGAACAGAAAAATGAGGAATAACACAAGAACCTGATGCCAAGAGTGTGAAAATTTAGAGGCGGTCTCAGCAGCCCTTTTGTGCTGGTGTGTGCACAGTGAAGGCCTTACCTTGTGGCTGCTGGACAGCAGGGAATAGGCCAGGATCATGCTCTGCAGCATCTATTTTGCTTCCAAATGTGGTAATGGCTTTTGGTGAGGTTTTTTTGCCCATTCCCCCTTCCCAGTGTCTATGTACCAGTTATGCTGGGGAGCATGAGACTTGCCTTTTGCCCCATGCACAAACTGCTGCAGGCAGCACTTGAAGAAGTTAATGAGGGATCCGTGTATGGGCTATGCTGGTGGTGAGACTTGGTGTTATCGGCATCAGGGCCTAAATTACTATGCATGAGGCATACTTGACTAGACTTACATTTGCCCTTTTAGAACAGATTAAAGGTTTAGTGAAGTCTTGTGCTTCGGTTTCTGGCATCACAGGAGTTTCTGATGAAGGGGCTTGCTTTAGCACAGCATCAGTTCAGATTAGCCTCTGACTTCTTGGAATTAGCTGTCTGAGATGTTGCTCATTTATCTGCAGCTGAAGAAAGGGGTTTTTCCCTGTCTTGCATCCCTCTTCTTGACTTTTCCATCCTTGTGGATTTTCAAAGATATTTCTTTTGCAAGGAGAAGATAGTTTGGTTTTTTTGACTTCTCAAGGTTCATTCTTCTTTTGGGTGCTTGGCTATGATGCCTGCATTAAGGGGAGCTATTGTAAATAACAATCTGTCCTGCAAAGAAATGGCAGCCCTTCTGTAGTCAGTCTCTATGTGCCCATAGGGACAGAAGAGCTCTGGAGTACTTCCTTAAGGCTTTGGAGGATGCTACATGGACAAATAAGGGCGAGAAGAACGTTAGCTTTTCCGGAGTTGTCCCCTGTGCTTCTTCCTTACCTGGAAATGGACCCAAGTGTTCCCCTCCTGCACCCTGCAGACCGTGCTGTGGAGTCCAGTGTGGGTGCCTTTGTGCTCCATAGGCTGGAGAGAAAAGAGGGGCACTGGAGTTAACCGTTCATTGCCAAGTTAGTCTAAAGATTGTGGGTGATGGTAACTGTAAAAGTTGAGGAGCTTCTTAGCCCGGTCTTGTGTGATACCTTCTTCATGCAGCGTTTTGTTTCTGGATCAGTGTGTTAGCCTTTCGTCTTTGGAGGTGTTTGTTCAAATGCTGACTGGTGTAAAAGCAAAGGGCTTTTGGATTAAAGGGAAGAGTAAAGAGGAAACCTTGTGCTCATTGCCCCTCCCCCACTTGTGATTCACCCCTTCTAAATGTGTAATATAACAGAAGGTGCCTCTTCAAAAGAGACATCATTCAGGAGGTGGTAAAGGTTTTTCCTGTGTAAAATGATAGGCATTATGTCTGGTTGGACTGCTGTTAACTAAAACCTTATTGCTATTCTTGCAAAGCCTTAGTGAGTCTTAAAATTCCTTTCTTTCTTGTAGAATAATATGTTTTTAAAATCTACTGTCTTGCATTTAGGGTACCAAATACTCTTGTAATATTGGAGAAGCAAGAAGATAACTCAATGTTGTCGTCACATGTGAGGTTGTCTTCCTTTTAATTTTGCTGGATTGCATGAATTTATGTATTAGCATCATTTTAATCTATAGCATATCATCCTACAGGTACAAGGGACACTGAATTTAATGTACTAAATCAAAGCTTAGAAGGTATGCAGATTGTCAGATATGTGCTCACACACAGTAATGTACTTCTGTTTAACATATACACGTGAGGTTGATTACAGATAAAGTAAAGCTACCATATAATTGTTTTAAAATTCCCACCAAGTTTGGAAGCCCCTCCTGCCTTTGTGTCCTGGGTCACCTTTCCTGAATTGAGCTGCTCCTCTTCTTTATATGTCCAGGTGGTGCAGTAAATCCCCAGCTATGTCAAATCATCAGAAATTTAATCTCTGGCATGATGAACATCAGCTTAATTGATTGTCAGATTTGGCCAGGCTGTTACAGTGGTATCACCGGGTGAGTGATGATCACTTTTTCAGGATGGGGATCCATGATCTTGTACTGAGGCAGTGGACTCCTCAGATACTCAGTTTTTCTCTGTATATGTTAAAATATTGACTTTCTCTGTAGAAAATGCTGCCAAGGCATCTGGGCCTTTGACTGCTTGTCAATAATATGAGTGTTATTGTTTTCTATAACGTGAATGTTAGTCTCTACGTGTTTGCCGACTCACTTTGTCACCTTTTTGCATACACTTCCTGAGTGGCTGACCTTATTTCATCAAAACGTCAAAAAAACAGAGTATAAATTCTGATTCTTGGGTAAAACTGATAAAAACTAAGATTTGTCTTTCATGCCCTTCCAATGCCAAACTGGAAGTAAATGGTAATATCCAGCAAAGAGGATGCTGTGATCATGCTGTGTTTGAACAGCCAAAAAGCTCTCTGCTAAGATTAAATTTCTTTTAGGAGTTCTGTTACAGCTCTTGAGGAGTGATCCTATGTTCACAGCTTTGGTCAGGTTTCTCCTCACAAAACTCTGTGTTTTGGTGCAGACGCAGAACTAGAGAGTTTTCACACTTCATCTTGCTTTAACGTACTTAGTAGTCTTAGGTTTAATGCTGATAACCCTTTTTGAAATGGGATCTCACACCTAAGCTTCTTTATACCTTTGTAGTGTAGTCACTTTTAAGGGAGTTGCTTTGGTTGGCTCCAAGAGGAAGGCTTACCCTTGCTGCAGCTGTGGGCCTCAGCCAGCTTCTCTGGTCCAAGTTTGCCGTCTTCTTGAGTTCATTGCTGACCTGGCTGACCTTTCAGCCCTGGACCCTGCTGGCACTTGGGCAGAGGTTGCAGCCGCAGCTGGAGAAGCATATGCACGAATTGCACAGATCTCTGTAAGGCTGTTAATTCCTTATTCTAGTTGAAAACACTTAGGACGGGAGCAGAGGCCACCAGTCCTGCGCCGGGGTTGTTGCAGAGAAATCAGAACAGTCGCCGTTCAGGCAGCTCGTACAGATGTTGTGCTCTCAGCCTAGTGTGTTCTGGCAGCCTGACTCAGCTGGAGCGAGGAGAGCTCTGGACAGTTGCTCTTCCCTTCCTTTCTGTGTTGGTTCCTTGCTTTGGCGTAAGCCTGCTCTCTTCTGCAAAGAGTTTGTGCTGCGGTGGCTGCTGGCCTTGCGGGGTTGACTGATATCTTTGTTGAACCAGTCAAAGTTCTGTCCATAAGTTCAACTTGGGACATCCTCTTTCTTCCACACCCCACTGCCACTGCTCTTGCCGTCTCCCAATTTTTTACTGTTTAAATAAGTTGGCCCAGTTGTAAGCTGTGATGCTTGATTCTTACAGCAGGAGGGCAGCCCTCAGTGGCCAGCAGATGCAATGCCACACGTCTGTTTTACTTTAAGGCTGGAGTTGTGACTATAAGCCCTTACGGGAAATGTAAAATAAAAATTGATTTTTAGTTTGCTGTTGATATGGCACAAGTCAGAAGAAATCTCGTTGTGTTCTTTATGGCAGTACAGCAATTTCCCTCTGCCTCCACCTGCTCATGTTGGAGTGTTGTTGAAAAGGCTTTGTTACTATGTGATATTAGTCAATAAAATACAAAAAATCGACAAAATCTTATGTTCATCATTGAAGTTTCTTCTTCTTTGGAAGCTGGTGGGCAGCCATATTTTGATAATCTAATATATACTGAGACAGAAGACTTTAAGAGGTTACCTTTTGCAATTTTTTGTATTTTTCTAGCTGTATTTATTAATTGGTGTGACCCGCAGAGGCCTTCCATATGCACTTGTGGTACTTTAGGTGAGCCATGTGAGATGAGTAAAGGTAAGAGCTGTGATACAGAAGGACAACTGCTGTTCTCGCAGGTACACCCCAGTGAGTGCACTTGGCCTTTTTTTTTTTCCTTAAGTGTGAAGATAGCTAAGTGTTGACATAACATTTTAAGGAAATAAAAATTTTTCTGTTAGCTGGAATCTTTAAGCCAAACTTGGGACATCTTTAAGCCAAACTCAGATGACTTTGAAATATATGTCCTAGTTGAATCAGTGGGAATCCTATGACTGTGGCTGGGATGGTGTGGGATTCTGGGGGTGCTGTGCTACTGGAGAGGTGAGACAAATCACGTATAAATGGTTCTTCTGGTCTCAGAATCTAAACCTTTCCTTGGACACCAGAATGATATGTGTCAGAGTAGACTTCTGTTTCTCTAAGTGCTTCATTGCAGGAGAAAATGAACTTAAATGTTGACATCTAAACTGTCAAGCCTCATTTTTATGCTTAAGACTGTTGAGCTGAATCAAGGGTGCATCCTTGACGGATGTTTTTAGGGTCTTTGCAGGTTGGGACAAAAAGCACAGTATCTTTTGCTTGCATTTGAAAAGTTGTACTGGACCCATTTTAAAGGCGATAAACACTGCAGGATAAGGTTGCAAGCACCAGGAAAACATACTGGCTGGCAATGTGACCTGGTTTTCTGGACAAAATAGCATCAATGTGAAGTAAACAGATAACGTGGATTTGACTAGAATTTGTTAATAAGGTTAGGAAAGCAGATCTCATAACTGTGCATCCATCATTTGATAGTGGAATTGTCGCAATATCCCATGGTATTTCAGCTTTACGTGTTGAAATTGCACTTGCCTTGTGTTTGCTCTGACCACACATAGTCATGGAGGGGAAAAAAAGTCCCTACGTGAGGGCTTGTGCCCTCAGCAGTGCAGTGTGGACTTAGCCTGTCATGCTGTCTTGACTGAATGGGAATTAGCTGGGACAATGTTGTTTAGCTTGGAACATTAACCTTTTCAGAGACAGTTATTTTAACTAGTGCACTTTCGTTATATTATTTCAATCAAAAATGTCTGTTGCTCCTCTAAGTCATATTTCAGGTGCTTAACACAAATTACTTATTCCTTTGGTTTTAAGGAGCAAACATGGCAGTTAAAAGCATGCTTATGCCTTTGAGGAATTTTTTTTTTTAGACATTCCAGTTACTTGTTACCCTGGTGAGGTATTATTCACATATATATATATGAACAATTATTTATTTGTCTTTTAATTATTAATAAGAATAAACTTGTGGCTCTTTAGCTGTAGAGTTATTTTCTCAGAACCCAACTTTATATCTCACCTGAAGTTCCCTACTTCTCCTTTTAGGACATTGCAGCATCTTTTGGTGATGTCAAAAGGAGCAGCTTGTATAGCTGCAGTGACAAATAAGTAGCGTAAGCTCATGGAATTGAATAGATCACACTCGTGTGTGGTTACAGAGGTCTGACTAAGGCCTTGCCTCCTCCCTTTTCCATTGCAGGATTTGGCTTGATGAGCCACAGTTTGTGGCAGGAGTATGCTGCTCTCCTAGTCACTTGTTTTTCATGGTTGGCATTCAGTCCTTTTAATTGGTGTAATGTATTCATTTTGGTATGCTGACTATAATTGGGTTTTCTTGTATTTGATATTTTTGAGACAATAATGTAGTGTTTTGCCAGGTATTGCCAAGGGAAAGCTGAAGGAATTTTTTGGTTTTAGCAAGGAGGGGGGGTGTGTGGTATTTAGAGGATAGGTGAGATATTGGACACTGCAGGACAGGACTCCCTTTTTTGTTTGCAAGAGCTAACAGGGCATTTTTCATCTAAGGAAAAACAGAACTTTATTCCTCACTCAGTAGCTCTGTCTCCAGTTTGGTTGCCACCTGTACCCTGCTTGCCACCTTGCTAATGCTGTCTGTCACGAACGACAAGCACAAGGATTAGTCTGGAATTTATTTCTGAAATGACCATCAGTGACATATCTAATACTGAGATTTTCTTCTTTGTTTTTAAACTTCACTTGGGTGAGTTGAGTGATTTTGCTTTAGGCCATGCTCAGACCTAGGTGGGTGGTAGGCGCTGCATTAACATGTGTTAGGCTTACAAACTGGCAGAGAGGGGAGTTCACAATTATAATGCACAAAGACTTAAGTCCATGGAAGTTACACTTAAGTCTACTCTAAATCCCTTCTATACAACCAGAATGGTAAGTACCTTCAGTGCAAATGACAAGCAGCATTAACATTAAAAAAAACACACCTTAGATCTGGAGCACAGTTATGTAGCAGTTTAAAAATAAATCACAGTTATACAGTGTCTCATAGCTTATGTAATCTCAGCACACTTGGCAACCTGGTCTTTCTTTTCTGCTTTTCTTTACTATAGAAAAGGTGTTTGTGTGCACATGCAGAAAAAAATTACGCATGTGTGCTTAAATGGCTGTGTTTCATCCTTAAAATGTGTTAAATATGTCTTAAAGAACCTGTTTGTTTTTTTTCGTTCTGTCAAATTGTGTGTAAAAAGGGTATGTACCTACATTTTAAAAATGAAGAAATTGTTTTAAACTTGCACAACCTAATGTCCACTCTCTTCTCTGTCTTACCTAATAGCGATAACCTGCTACGAAGAGCTGCATGCCAAGAAGCCCAGGTAATACTGTTTAAAGTGATAAAATTAGATTAAAATCTCCCTCTTATCTTGCTTGTGCAGGGCTCCTGAGATTTTCCCAGCGGGCCTTCTCTACGTGACAAGCCTTATAATGATGCCATCTGTGTTCTTTTGCTAAAGTGCCAAAGAGGGGATGAGGCCCGTAGCCTGCAGCCGGGGTACTGTACTTTCATGCCCTGACTCTGCTGTTGCTGTGGACGGTGCAGTGTTATAGTTGGGGTAATCTTAGTGCTGCAGCTACCCAGACCTTCATTTCTGTGGGTATAATTACTCTGTGCCTGCAAAGTTCTGGTAGGAAGACAATTTGTTGATAAGACAGGAGATAGAAATCTCAGCTCCACCACAAGGGGTGTAGTCTGCGCAGCAGCAGTGCAAAGTGCTTCATGTTAGTGCTCAGCTGGAGAGACCTTGCCCCTGTCTATTCCATCCTGAGTGACTTTACCAAGGATGCTAAGTGTGATGACTGACCTACTGCTTTTGAGATCCAGGTACTGGGAACTTAATGGAGACAACCTGCTTGCTGATCACTGATAAGAAAGCTGGTATTCAGAGAGAGTTATTCTTTGAGTATACTGACTACTGCATTTCCTAGTGGCCAGCATGCGCACCCAGCAACAAACAAGTTCCCATACTGTAGCAGTCCCATAAAGAAATCTTGTCCTTTGTAAGGAGTCTTTCAGGGGTGCAAGTGCTGCTGCCCATAGAGGACATCCCTGCTCAGGTACTGCTTACTGGCTCTGATTACCTTGGTGGCGTGCTGTAGGATTTTAAGACTCCTTCTACTTCCTACAAATAAAGTTTATTCTAAACCTGTTTTTCCATGCCAGATCTTAGAGATTCTGCAGGATGGAACACTGCTACTATCATTGCTACGTACAGGGGCCTGAGACAAATGGTGAAAATTATTTTTCTCATTAAAGAACTTTCCTTGAGATTACCCTGCTTCTGTGGTGCACCTGAATAATCTCAATTTTAGCCTGCTTGCTGTTGAGGGAAAGATATTCACAGCAGCTTGGTTTGGGCAATGGAACTTCATGCCAGAATAGATGTAAGGGAGCTCAAGTCTCATGAAAGAATAAGAAAAATATTTCCCTGAAAATACTGCTTTCATAAATCATACTTATAGCTGCAGAGTCAAATGCATTTCCAGCTCATAGTATCAGTTGTTCTTGATTGTTATGTTTTCAATATTAATTTTTACTGCATAATATCAAAGTGATAGAAGTTTTTTATATCACAAAAAATAAGTTAATACCTCAGTATTTGAAGCAAGCTGACCAAAATAAAAATTTCTTTAAAAAGCACTGATGAAATGATATATAAGGAGAAGTCAAAAAGACTTAAGCATGTATGCTGTCAAAAAAAGGTATAACTGCTAAGGAAAGACTGGTACAAGAAGATAGTTCTGTTGTGGAAATTCTGACTTTCCTGTTTCTTAATTCCTGTCATTAAGTGATGGGATCTGTTTCACTATGGCTTATTCTTGTAAATGAAAGTGCAAAAGCACTGTCAACAGAGCTTCCTACAATTTCAGTGGTGAGAGCCTCGGAAAATATCCTGCAGAAGACTCGTGCATTAGAAAGGAATGAACCAGAAAGCCTAGTAATCAATTCTTGCCGTAATTTCCATTCTCACTGATGTGTCAGTGACAAATACCGCTTGAAAATACACAGCAATACAGCAGTAAGGCACTAAATGTCTGATATGTTCTTCAGAATAACGACAATGTGTAAGTGTTTGAAAAATGCTACTTGCATTTACAGTGCTGTATAATTACTGGGGAAAAAAAAAGAGGCAGACTCACCCAAGAAAACGTTTAGTCTGGGTGAAGTGGGGGGTTTCCCTGTTATTTTTCCATCAGATTTTTAAGCCTATTGCAATACCAAATTGATGAGGCACCCACCTTCCTGCCACAATACCCGCTACAGCAGTATTTAATGCAAAGACTCCACCGTGGCATGTCTGAATTTAAATACCAGTTTATGATGACAGCTTTGGGGTGGCAAATGATCATAGAAAAATTCTATAATAAAGAACCCATTTATCAAATTTAAAACCTACCCCTCCTTCTCTGGAATGAGCCAGTGTTAGCTGCCTGTGAACTTCTTTTGCCAATGTGGTCTCGCTGATTGACCTTGTTGTTCCTGAACCCTGGGCGTGTGTTAAAGAGGTCCTGTTTAGCTGGCAAACAATTCACTCTGTGATGCAGGGATAGTTTTTCTTGAAGGAATGTCGTTTATTCGTATTCATAAAGCATTACCAAGCTTTTATATAAAGGGTTTTTCGTAGTTGCAAAATAGTGATTGTCATCTTCAAAGCCCAGAAATGCAGTACCTGGAAGTGTGCATTTGACAAGGAAGTGACAAAGGCATCAACTTCCCTGAATTATACCTTCATTTATATATTTAATAACCATTTTTAATGTCTGGCCTTAAGGTGTCTTTCCTTAAGTTGTGCTCTGAAAAAAAGTAGTTGTAGCGTGTTGAATTATTATTTTTTTATATCTTGTCTTAAAAATCAGCCTTTGCTTTGGAAATGCCCCTGTATGTAACATAAATGTCTAAGTATATTACGTAAAGAAGTGATTATGTCATTACTCATAAATTCTTTATGAGCCTTCTTAGGTTATTTAGAGCAAGCAAATACGTCACATTGTGCTCCCCCAAGCAAATAATTATTTGTTTCTAACAGCTGTAACATCCTAGAGGTCCTGTGTATGTCCCAGTTCCCCCCTCCAACCACTGGAATAAAATAAGTTGGTCCATTTTCCAACTGATTTTTGAGTAAAGCTTAAGAGGTATTGGTTTGTTTCCCTTTCTTTGAAGATTCCTGTAGTCTCAGCAACTTCTCTCGTCCTTTTCCTTTCTTGAAGAAGTTTGAATGTTCTAAGCAACGTAGCCAGCTGCGCACTTCTTTTAATTGAGGTTTCCTGAGCAAAGTTGGCAAGTGGAATTAATTATAACTTTAAACAGCTAATGATCACTAAAATCTGCTGTGCTTTATCTGCGTTCTTCAATAGAAAAATTCCTGCTAGGGTTAATTAACTTTTGAGGTAAAGGTGGGGAAAAAAAAACACAGACAGTTGACCGTGTCTTGTGTTCAGCGCCATAGTCTTTTGTTCCCACTTTATTTCTGGGGCTTCTGGATGGTAGTGCTGAGTATGTTTTACTCAAAACCAGGTTGTTTCAGTGAGGATGCCTTTAGGTGACCTAAAAGAGGTTTACAGAGTGGGAAGATGTGTGGAAGCTTTGCCTTTTCTTGCCTCTCCTGTCTAAAAAGCTATGGAAGTAGGTACAAATGGCTAAAAGGTACAAGAAGCAATATGGAGTAACTCCCGAAGAATTGGATTAAAAGTTGACAAGGAATTCAGTGATTTTTTTTTTTTTTTTTATAGGGAGGGAAGCATTAGGCAGAAAAAAATTCTGAGAAACAGTGAGCTTGCTTATAGGTCAGGGCAAATTCTCTGGTGGTTATTTTTCGTATCTTCAAAAATGTCAGCATAGAAAATGTAAAAATGAGCAGAAGAGATACAAGAAATGAAGGCAGAAGTGGAAAAGGCTGCATAAATAAGGTGGCAGGCAGGTGTATGAGAATTACGTAAGGAAGGAAAATCAAGTAACCTTGGAGTCACGGATAGCTCCCTGGATCTCTGCCCATGGCAGAAAACCAGATGTTGACAAAACCAAAATGGTGATGGAATTGTAAACATGATCTAAGGAGCATTTGTGACAGTGGTGTGAGCTGTTGCTAAGAGTGCAGGCCTTTGATTAGGAGACCTGTACGGTGGTTGAAGATGGAAAGCCCATTGGCATTTGTAAAGATGCATTATTTTGAACTGTTTTACCAATGTGCTTAAAAGAGACATTGAACTCTGCTTTTTTCTTTTACCTAGGTTTTTGGCAACCAGCTGATCCCTTCCAGTATGCCATTGAAGAAAGCAACAGTATTCCTCAACCCAGCAGCTTGCAAAGGGTAAAATTCTCCTTTCCCCACACTCATATGTGAGGCACTCTTTCTGTATTTCCACTCTGCCATTCACTATAAAAGCCAGCCAGATTTTTGAGCTCATTTTTGCCTCCCTCTGATGCCAAGCTGGTGCTATGTAACTGTGCCAAACTTTATTTCACCAAAAATATTGGGATGGAAAATAGAACTACATGCTTGAGTTGAAAGAATGATTTCTAAATATATGAATTTTTTAAATTTTTCTTTTACCCTGTGTTTTGGCCTTTGTCATTCCTTCCTATGTGGAATTCCTTTGTATTCCTTCCATGCTTTCGTATGTGACATGTTTCCATCCTCAAAAGGTATAGAAATAAGAGATGACCTTGATTGCTTTGAGACTTGAAGTTAGCCAGTAGTGATACTTCTTTGGGAACTTGTCCTTGAAAGGGATGTGCCCGCAAACTGAGAAGCTAAATGTGGGCTCAGAGCAAGACTCCGGGAGGAGGTTGGCTGCTATTTTTGCATACTCATTAACAGAAAAAACAGTTATCTTGGATATGACGTTTGTCTGTTTCTGCTGATTAGCTAAACTTCTTATCAGTTGCTTCTTGGGGAAGGGTGGAGGGTTGTTGGTAACAATACAAAAGCAATTGTATCTGACATGGAAGTGCTTGGACTTACATGCTTTTGTTAAAAAAACACCCATGACTGGAAAATGCAAAGTGTTAATAAATTAAGCCTCTGACTTCTAGTCTCATGTTTCTACTTGTTGTAAGCAATTTATAGTTAATGGCATAATTATTTTATTATGCAGTTACAGGCAGAAAATAACAAAAGGTCAGCTAAAATTTTGCTTCTAAACTTATTTAATAATATGTAACAGTAATTACTTTTTTAAAAAAAAAATATCTGAAAACCTAAATGGGCCTTCTTTGTGGTCTTAAAGCCTGGTGCTCTGTAAGTCATTAATTTTCTAATAAATTTAGTTCTGGATATCTTGTTTTGTTTGGGTTGGTATCTAAAATTACTTTTGGAGAAAGATAGATAACCTCTTCTGCATTTATTAAAACTGCAACAAAAACCTGACATCTGAGATACGGATCAAGAAATGTCATACATTTGCACCAAGTGAAATTTCATCTTTCTTGACTGGTAGGTTGAGTGACTGATTGTGTAAATTGTATGCTCATTTTTAAGTAGATTTCTTCTTGTTATTAATTTGTTCCTTTAATTTTTATTTTTTTTAGCCACCAGACTAATGAAATGTTTTTTACTGTGTTTTTTCTAGCAAAGCCAGGAACCTTTTTGAAAAGAATGCTGCTCCAATTTTGCACTTATCTGGCTTGGATGTAACTGTGGTTAAGGTAAGAACTGATAGATTCTGCTAATACAGATATATTGTCTGCTTTGCTTTTTCCTCTTGAAGAATTGAAATTAAATTGTAGATTAATTTGGAATTCTCTGTTGTCCTGTAGACGTCTCATAGGAAGAAATAAATACTGATATATTAAGCTGGTACTTAATCTTTTTAATGCATAGTTAATTTACAAAATATGTACTGAGTTTTTAATTTTCAGCTAAAGCAGCACATGTGCTTGTCTGTCTAAAGCAGCCCTTCTATAATTCATGTTTGAGAGAAAACTCTCTAAATATTTGAGTGTTGGCTAGTGGTGCGTGCCCATCACTGCTGAAATTGTCAATTCTGCCTGAACTTGCAGAATTCAGAAGTGAGGACCTTTGACGTGCAGAGAAACTGTTCAGATTTAATTAAAAATAACCTTTTATTTTTACACTGGAAATATCTCAGTGTATCCCCAAATAATTCAACATTCCCATCACAAAAGCAGAACACTGAGCTCTAAATGGTGTGAATTAGCACAGAGGTTTTCTTTGGAAAGAGAAGAAAAAGTAAACAGGAAGGGATTCTGATCTTTTTGCAGGTTTTTGAGGCTGTGATATGTGGATTGTTTAATAATCACTGTGTCCTAGCAGTGAAGTACTCTAACATGTATCTTCTGTCTTGGAATCTTTTTCACAAGGTTTAGTGTTGAAATGCTGTTTTTATTAATGCCTCTCCCTGATCATTGAAAACAGTCCCACCCTAAGATAAAAAATTATTTTGCAAGACTTAAAACTGATGCTTTGTAGCTTCAGACCTGAGAAGTTAGCAAGACAGGGCTGGGCCAGTAACTGAGGCTGAGATGTCCCTGTAAAAGACATTAATTTTGCAGAAAATTGTTTTCATGGTTTAGAAAGTGTACTCTTTACTGCTAAACCCATTGTCAACAGCTTGTCGTTGGGCAGTAGCCTTTTATGTAGCTGATTCTTTGTTTCAGGAGATGCACTTGAGCATGTTGGCTGCTAAAGATGTTAAGACTTTTTCTGCAAGAGCATGGTTTGCTTACAGTTTTGTTTCAGTGTAAAACTACCTGAAAATATGATTATGACTTTGATATTCTAGATCTATTGAATAAGATTTACTCTGATAATTCATTTAGCCTTTTTGTGTGTGTGTGTATGTGTGTTTGCACATATTGTATTAGGCAGCAGACTTGTAAGTTGAAGAAATTTTGGTGAATGTAAGTAATATACGGTACTGTGTGCCTATATGAGAATAAGTATTAAGCAAATGGATAGATGATTCTTTTTTTTTTCTGTAGAAGAGAAATCCTAAAAATGGTCACTTGAGTTCTCATGTGTGGATTTCTGTTTCTTCAGACTGATTATGAGGGACAAGCAAAAAAGCTGCTGGAATTGATGGAAAACACAGATCTGATCATTATTGCAGGAGGAGATGGCACAGTACAAGAGGTACTGCAGGAGCTTTGTCCTGGTTTGTTGAGAATCATAGTCAGGTTGAGGGTGAGAAGATGATTGACTCTTGTAATGTAGCAACATTATACCAGCTAGCACTAGAGATTTGTCCATTTTAGTATCTGTGTTTTCAGTCAATGGTATAATCTTCTGGGGATAACAAAATGCTGCTGGTTGTTATCAGTCTACAAGTGATTATGGGAGTGGGGTCAAAAAGAGCATGTGACATAACTGTCTTCCAGAATTTTATTCTAGAATGAGAAAATTATTTTGGGAGACATGTTTCTGACTTTTTATTTCTGTATAATGTAGCTGTGATGGTTTAATTTTCAAAGTTCATTCATATCTGTGCTCTGCAAGAGGAATGCATGTTTTGCTAAGCGGGAATAAAATAATTTAAAAATTACATGCAAGTGATAACAAAGCATGGTATATATTTAATAAATGTCTGTTGTCAAGATGATTAATGACAGGAGCAAACTACCAGCAGAAATGGGGAATACTCTGTTTTTCAAGGAAGGTTATATTTTCTTAGAGCATTTCCTGGAATGCTAACTGCTGACTTCATTGGCTAAATGAAATTCAGTGACCTTAAGAGAAAGTGGTCAGAATACATCTGCAGGTTTCTCCTGGCCTGAGAATTGATTATTGTTAATTGTGCGCTGACCAGTGCAGTTTTTGCATTATGGCAGAGCATTATTCAGCGTTAAAACATTTGCACTGGCATTGTTTGTGGTGCTATCATATACTCATGCCCACTCATAACCCTGCTATTTCTACCATGTTTGCACACTTGAGCATGCCTCCTTTCCCATGTAAGCAGCTGTAGCACCTTCCATAAAAACTGCTGCTCAGAAAATCGTTTTCCAAAGAGTAAATGTGGGTATGAATGTCGTAGCTTTCTACTGTAATGGAGGAACAAAATTCTCAGAGCTGAGCATTTCCCATGTTTTTCAGGTCATAACTGGACTTCTCCGCAGAGCAGATGAGGTGAGGAAGTGTAATTTTAAAAATATTGTTTATTTCTTAGAAGAAGTGTTTTTGGATCCGCTGTGATCTCTTGGCCTCAGCTGTTTCATACAGATGCTTACTAATCTGGAGCCAGTTTGCTGCGTAGTAAGTCAGCCCTGCTAGTGTACTGCAATCTGCCCGTTGTTCCTCGTTCCCGTTCTCAGGGAGTGCAATGGCTCCCAAGCCATGGCTTTGGGAAGTTTCCAGCATCAGAGCAGGGATCGTGGAGAAGCCAAGTGCACAACTTTCAAAGACCCATGGACCAGCTGTGTGTGCTGCTTTGTTTGGCAGAAGCATCAGGCGGAAGTACATGTTTTTCTTGTATTTGTACAGGTTTGAAACCGAATTCAGTTATGGCCATGCTCCTGTTGCTTTATGATTGTTTTGCCATTTTTTCAAGCAGTGAATGCAGATGGCTTCAGAAGGCAATTTTTAACCTCTCAAGGTGGATCGCTCTGAATGGAAATGAGAGAGATTTTTCTTTTTAAAGAGGGAGGACAGTGTTATTGAAGAAAGGAGGGAGTCATTGTTCCCCAAACCTTCTGTCAGAAGCTGGCAAAAACTCAACTAAATGATCCAGATAAGATTATGATTATATCCTTGGCAGCTAGAATTGTATCTGTTTAGGCAGTTGCTTTGTCTGAATGTGACAAGAGAAATTCAGCGACAAAACCAGTATTTTTAAAGGGTGCTGGCTGTATCAATTCTGAGACATCAGTTTTTAAAATTTAGTATTATTATAGTTGGCCCCTGAGACCTTTGTAATCTAAAGATACTGGAAGAAAAGTTCTGGAGGCTTTACTGGCTAGTTTTGCTTTGCCATTTTTTGACATATTATTTTGATGTAGCTTGGCTTGATTTGTAGTAGTGTAGAAAATTCTGCATCCAGCACTATTTGAGTGGAATACTGCATTATAGTATTGCCACTGTGTCAGCTTATGTCTTTGGCCTGGAAATACTTCTTGTCCTTCATATCACTCCGTCCTAGGAGTAGAGATCTGCAGTTCAGCCCCCTCACTCTATGCTCTGCTTCCCTTTTCACTTGAGGATGTCATACCACTGTTGCCTGGATAAGAAAAGCCTGTGCAAGGTATTCCAGAAATGCAGTTCCTAGCAGCCAGGGGACCAGAGCATGACTGCACGACCTGCAAACAGCCTGTCGTCTGCATGCTGTAAAACAATTCTGAAGAAAATGAGAGAAGGGTGTTTGAGATGTGTTAAGACTTGCAGGTGACACAGATAGCAAGGGAGAGTGAACGAGCATGAAGTGAAAGGGATGTTATTTAGTCAGTGCGGATTTGCACTATCATGGCGCTGCTAGTGCCCAGGAGGGAGATAGTACATTGTGATATATAGTAGTTTACATTGATTTGCTGACACACTTCAAGAAGCACAGTTTATTATGAGGTATAGTTTAATAACTTGCTCCTTCAACAAGCCCTTTTGCTGAACTGTGGGACAGAAAAATAACATGGTCAGTGACTTCCAAAAATTAGACCACCTGCTGCTTCATGATTTGGATGCTAGAGGAATCAATTAATTTCCTTTCCTTAACTGAGGAAATCTCTTTGCCATGCAAGGCTCCTCTGTCAGCGGGGGATTTCTGCAATGGTAAATGAGATTCAAAGCTTGTGATGCTACTGTCAGTATTGAGAAAGATGGCAGATTGCTGACAGAATCCATGCATTAGTTAGGACGTGGCTGCCAACCTCCATGTAACAATGCTCTTAATGATTACAAAGAGCTCCTTTGTACCCAGTTGGCAGTGGTGGATTCACAGATTTAGATGCCAGGTTCTGAGTCATTATGTATTACTGCCTCATTTAAGGAACTGCCTGGCTGCTTAGTGCCAAAGGGGGTGATATCAGACACAGCTGTGATCTCCACACAGGGAGCTTCGTTCAGCTGATGCAAATGTTAATTTACTCTCCTCATGTGTCCAGGCTGTCTTCAGTAAGATTCCTATAGGGTTCATACCTCTTGGGAAGACCTGCACTCTGAGCCACACACTCTACCCTGAGAGCACGAACCAAGTCCAGTAAGTATTAACGTGCTTCTGAAAGGGGCCTTTTGGGTTTTTTTTTTTTTGTTTTCAAGGAGTAGTGCTTCTCAGTAGCTTGATACTTTTCTTTTTCTTCTATGTTATATAGAAGTTGGCAGTCTCTGGGCTGAGCCTGATGATTCCTGAGTTAATGACTTCCAAAAACTGACTAAAATTAAAATAAGGAAATAAATGTATTATTAGAACATGTAATAATTTCCTGTGGCTAATTTCTCTGTGATTGTGTGATGCTCAGTTTTTCTTATAAAGAAAAAGATTTTTTTAAAAAGGGATTAAAAAGATCAAGCCTCTTAGGAATAGTCAGAAAGGATATGACAAGGATATAGCAAGGATATGACAAAATAAACAACAACAAAAAAAGTCCTCTTTCTATCCTTTCTCCAGTTGAAAAATTCTAGAAACCAGTCCACATATAACCTGGTTAGCACCTGCAAAGTCAGGCATACAAGAATATCTTTAGGGCAAAGGTTGGATCCCATTACTGACTTCTGCAGGGTTTCTTGGCCATCCCTGTGATGGGACTAATGCTGGCAACTCTCCAACAACCTGGATCTTATCAGCATCCTGGATGTGATCCAGTCTGGCAGTATCAATTACCTGCATTTCTGTTTGTTGTAAGTTTGTTTTGCCCACTTCTAAAGTAAGAAGACTAGTCAACTAAGCTTTCTTTTTCCAATACTTAATTTCTTTTCAGGTTTTTCCTTCCTCTCTTCCCATACAAATGAATAGATTTCTCCTTGCTCCTGAAATCTGTTCACTCTGGTTCTCCCAGTAACTCATTAACATTATTCTTTGTGGAGTCATTGCTGGTATCCATCATACATAAAACCCACGAGCCAACTGGCATAACATCCTTCATTACAATTACCAGAGTGCTTTGAAGCTCAGCAAGATGGACAAGGCTGTAATCAGCATCTAAGATTAAAATAATAATTTATGTTTGGGTTCTAAAGAAGCTGTTTGAAATGAACGATCTTCTTCTCCCAAGGTAAATGAACTGTGCAGGTGAGACTGCAGCATATTGGTGAAGTTGAAAGGAATTTGGTCAATAGGCTGCTTAACGACCCACACCAGTAACAGAACCTGACTTAAGAAGTGCAGAAGTGATATTTTAAAAAGAAATATTTGGGCTTTGGTTCCTTCAGCACTATTAGATCTTACTTTTGAAGGGTAGGAACTGTCGAGGTCTTACAGAAAGATAAGGGTTAGGAGAAAAGAAGGGTGAGAGAAGAACAGTTTCCTTCTCTGTATCAGTATTCTAAGCCTGATGAAGCCAAGGTTAATTTCTCCTGATTCAGATGAATATTGGGCTGGATCTGAAAACTACATTTGGTTTTGGTCTTTTTTTTTTTCCCTGTTCAGCTCAGACACTGGAAATGTGCACAATGTGGAATTTAAATTTTACCCAACTTTGAAAACAAGGGAGGGGGTTTTAATGAAATATATGCTTCAAGGTCTGAACGTAGAGACTTCTTTATGAACTTGAACACTTTGGTTGCAAAATCTTTAGTGCCATGTCTTGTCACCTGAAATGAGAAAGCACCTTAGCTGCTGTCCACATCTTAATGGAGAACAAAACCACATGAGCACTGCTGATAGGTAAATTTATGTTGATTAAAAACTTTGAAACAAATTAACGTGCTAAGGCAATTCAGTCCCAGACACATGAATTGAGACCAGTCTCATGACTATCGCCTTCTCCCAGGTTGCAAGTAACAGAGTTGGTGTGTGATATGCCAGATTAGTTGAAAAAGGAATCTCTGAAAAGTTCAGGCTGAGAACTTCCTTTTGTTTTTCAGGTCTTTTGCTGCTTGTTAGCACACAGGCTTTGTAATGTGTTGCAGCCATCCAGTTTGCTTTCTGATTTCAAGGAAGTGCAGCATTTTGTCAGAGTTTTTTCCCTGGGGTTTATTTGTTTGCTGCCAAAAAGCTGCACCTGGACTTGTAGTGGGGTTTGCTGGAAAAAAGTGTAATTTTAAAGCTTACTCTTTTCCCTCCTTCCTGTTTGTTTGTCTTCCTTTGCTTCTTTCCTGTTTTGCAGACATATTACTAACGCTACATTGGCCATTTTGAAGGGAGAGACAGTTCCCCTTGATGTCTTGCAGATCAAGGTAAAAGCATCTGCTTATTTGGTACCCAACGTTCCTATAGCTTTCCTATTCTCATGTTGTTCTGTTTACATGGATTGCTTTTCTTCTGTGTAATGCTGTAATGAATTTTGGTTTATGATATCAGCAGTTCTGGTGGCAGTCATTTCTCCATTGTATGCTATGACATCAGTCTAAACTGCAGAAAACACTGGAATGCCTGAACATCTATTTTTGAGGCTGAGAGAGCATTGATGAATACAAAGCTTACTAACACGGATATTTCTATAGAAATGGTGAGAGATAACAATAGCTGTCTGAGCTGATTTAATGCATTCATATGTATTGTGGAGTTAATAGATTTCTTTTATGAACTGACAAATGTGAAATGGAAAAACCTTTGACTATGCCCTGTATAGTTTTTGAATATTATTTTTCTGTTATGTTGTAAATGGACATTTCTGCAGTGAGAACTTGGTGTCATTGTGCAGAGTTCCTTGCTTTCGGCTGACAGTATCCACAAAATGAAATGGCTGTTGCTGGGAGTGCAGTCAAACTCAATCAACCTTTTCAAAACTTCACCTCTTATATTCCTCTCTGGGAGCAGATGGAATATATAACACTTAATTCTGCTTAGCTTTATTGCTGTTAGCTATTTATCATACCTCTTCTGTGAAATTTCACTTTTGGGATTAATCAGAAATGAGTTTTTATATAGAAATGACATATTTCTATCTGCAAAAAACAAAGTTGGAAACAAGAGAAAGCAATTTCACAATGTTTATTTTTCTTTACAGGGAGAAAAGGAACAGCCTGTGTTTGCAGTGACTGGTTTAAGATGGGGATCTTACAGAGATGCAGGAGTTAAAGTTAGCAAGTAAGAAAATACTGGTTTTTGAAACTGTACCTTTTTTAGCATCTGTTCCCTAAAAAGATGTACCCCCCTCCTGTAAAGAAGTCCTTGAGTGCAGGCATTTGACAGGCAGAGGCACCCACTCTTGTTAGGTCTTGCATTACACACATGGGAATGTAAGACAGTTCAGCATTTTTGTCATTTGAAATAAACACTTACATGGTGCTGACCTGTTCTTTTAACTATTTACTTTTTTGCTTGCCTTGTGGTGCCCACTTCTGGAACTTTATTCAGATTGTATCGGTAGGCAAAGCTCTCCCTTGAGTAAAGTCTAAGTAAAGTAATTGGCCATTGTTTTTCATCAGTTGCCAATGAAAAGATGCATGCAGACTCTGTAATTCAATTCCAACAAGGGACATCAGCTGCAGTAGAAATGCCCTTTAGTTCCTGCCAGAAATGGCATGGACCTTGCTGTCTGATGACTGTTCTCTGAATGCTAAACTAATAATTGTTGGGCTTTCTCCAAATGGACATTTAATATGCCACTGTCTGTGTATCAAATGACTAGCATTATTTTGTGACGGAGCAGCAGGGTCAAAGCAGTTCACTTCTCAGACTGTTACGGAGGAATTGCAGCACATGCCTCTGCTACACAGCTGTAAGGAAATACCGCGTGTTTTGGGAATGAGCTGTCTTTGTCAGGAAACGAGAGGCAGCAGACCTCTGGAGTCTGACTGGCAGATATTTGGCTAGGATTGAGAGGAGATATGGAATGGGGAAGATGCAGTAAATGGCCAGAATGTTTGTCCCTGAGAAGCAAGGGATGTGCTTGGTAGCTTGTGTAGGTGCTGACCTGGCTATGCTGCAAGCTCTCCTGCTAATTGCAGCCCCAAGATTAAGCAAGCGGACTTCTCTGCACTCTCACTGAGCACACGCCCTGTCTTTTGCCTAGTGTCAGTTTTCACGTCCTGTCCTGCAGCAGTTCCCTTTTGTACCAGTCTTTTGGACTCAGTGATGGAGGCATGACAGCACTTTTTGTACGTGGGGCAGCATGAATGTTTTCAAACCTCATTCTCTTACATTAATGTTTTTGAATGCACAGAAAATGTGCCCAGCTTGGAAAGCACTCGGCCACAAATGAATGGGTGCTCAGAATGTGCTTGGGTCCTGTTTTTATACTTACCCCTAAGCATTCACTTTCAGTCCCTATCAGAGGTGGGTTATTGGGCTAAATGAACATTTGGTGTATTCCAGCACAACTGATCTTCTACTTAGAAGAAGCCATCTACTATGAAGGGAGTTAAGCTATGCGCCACAGTTCCAGAAATTTGTCTGGCTCTCCCTCTGCTTAGCACTGTCCTGGTGGAGACATGGTGCTGTTTTATGTTTTTGAGGTTTTAGTATTTTACAGACAATTTCACGACTTGGTGGGAGTAGTGTGACAGTTGCATGCCTTAGTAGTTAATGATGCACTTAAATCTGCAATGCTCTTGAGCTGATGGTGTTTAATGTGCTTTGTTGACCTTCTTTGGTGGAAGATCGGGATCAAAATGGGTGCCAAGCCTGCCTAGATATAGTCGCATCTTTAGATTCTATACAGTACTTTATGGCTGGCAGGATTTTTATTTTGTAAAACATTTATTTTGATCTGAGAATCCTTTGGGGCAAAGTAGTGTTTGCTGGCTCTGTTCTTTTGTCACTGAAGCTATTGATTTTTGCTTGTTTGTTTGTTTCTTCCAACCTCATTCTTTATTCCGTATTGTGGAGATGCATCCCACCAGCTGTTAAAGACCACAGAGCCTTAAATCATTCCCAGTTGTGTCACATAACCAGGTAAAATTCTGTTACTGAGATGTCACGCTGCCTGTAGTGAAGATCATATACTGCACTTTGGTGATGTGTAACTCAGGAACGGGGTGTCACTGCTGAGTTGCTGGTGATGCGTAGAAACAGTATCACAAAGCTAAAGGTTGTAGGGGAGCACTAACTTCAGTGGGAAACAAGTCTGTGTGCTCTGACTTCATGCAAGATTTCTCCCTTTCCCAGTATTGACCCCTGGATAACTTAGAAGTTCTATCTGTGTTCTTTTTCCAGGTACTGGTACCTTGGGCCTCTGAAAACCAAAGCAGCTCATTTTTTCAGTACGTTTAAGGTAATGAGTAATTGCAAAGAAAGTGTTTTTGTAGTTGGAAGGCTGACTATGCTTTGTATAGTTCATCTGCAAGTTTATTGAAGGGTTCTGGTAACAATATGAAATGGGAGTGAAACTCCACTTGATAGACTTCTGAAGAGATGAAGGGGAGGAAGAATGCTTGAAAAAAATTCTTTACTGAAGATCTGTTGCTGCAAGATCACTAGGGAGAGCCAGTAACCACCTTTGGAACTGGAGAGCAGTAGTGGTGCTGAAGATAACTATTAAAGTGCGCTGTCACCTTTTCTCAACAGTCTTTCATATGGCAACATTTCATTCTGATTTATTCATATGGCCGAAGTGTCTATAATTAGACTGCTCATGCACGTGGATAATCAGGCTTCCATGTGTAGTAAAGTGAACTGAAGATTAATAGCTCATTTCTCACCTTAACCCCCTCTGTTGCTTAAAATTGATCCTGGAAGATTAAAATTTAACCTGTGTGAAAGGTGAGGCGTTTTCATTCACATGCTTTTCCTGTTCTCCGAACATATAAGGAGCCTCATGAAAGCCTGTGGAAATACCCAGGAGCTGGTATGGTAGATCAGATTGTGCAGTCCAGCCATAATGTCTGTGATAGTGCCAATGCTTCCTTTATAGGAAGCTCCTGTAAAGGGGAGTTAAATTTAATGCATCCATGAAAGATTTTTTTTTTTTTTTCCCCCTTGTCCCCAGGAAGTTTGAGATGATGATTCTGTGTGCTGGCATTTTAGGTAAAAACCTGTTCTTCACTTCTCTCCAGCCCCTTTCTTAATTTTGTTGAGTCCTTAGCCTCAGTAAGTAGCAGTGATAGTGGATTTCTCTGGTGAGCGATTAATTGTACATTAAAAAGATCTGTTTAACCTGATGAAGGTTAAAGAGAAGCGCCCACTTTTTCTGCTATTAAGATAAAAAAGTTTCTACATGATCTCTCCTAATTTTGGTATTCATTGCTTTATCTGCCTCTTACATTATAATTCTGTTAATTTCTATATGAAATGTCTCCTGACAGTTGAGCTTCTTCTCTTCCTAGCTTGTCTTTGCTGCTGTGCACTTCCTGTTTTTCGGTTTTGCTGTAGCTGTCTTTTGAAACAGGACGACCTGTAGCTGAAAACAATGTAAGGGGAAAGAGCTCACCTCTGATATTGGGAGGGGCATTGTTGTCAGTATTACTATCTCTTCTGAAATACACAGGCTTAAATTATCACAGCATTGCTGCTTTTCCCTTTAATCATTAACAGTTATTATTCGTGTCTTGCATTACTGATACAACCTCTGTTTGTCCTGTTTATTATGTAAGTATGATAGTGGAGTCTTTCCTTGCTCTCAGAGGTGTGAGGTGAATTAGCTTGACAACCTCTGCTGTATCATCCAAAGCTACCTCTAAAGTTTTGTGCATAGAAAAATAATTATATTGAGTACTTGTGGGCTCTTGGTTGGCTTGTTTTAGTATATACATTTAAAAACCAGTCGTATTATTCCCTCTATAAATCATGTTTTGAGCATTTCAGAAATTAGTTTTAAAATGAGAGGAAATAGACTTTGTCTGTAAGTATTTAAGGAGCTTTGTTAGCCTATCAGTTGCTGGCACTGGAATCTGAAATATCACCAAGATTTTTTTCCCCCTCAGATGCTTTATAAAGCTCACCTGACTTGCCTTAAGACCTGTTTTATTGCTGTCCTTAAGCACCTGACTATAAGGTCAGATCTTGTTGCTTGAGTTGTTGGAGAACAAAGGCCTGACAGGTTTTAATGCCCCTTGGCTGCATGCAGCACTGTAGTCTTTGCCTGTTTGCACTAGACCCTGCTGTGCAGTTGTTCTTTGAGGTTTCCTTTGTGCCATGCAGAAACCAATTGTACTTTCCAACACTAACATTAACCTTGCCGGTTTTGGTTGTTCCCTCCAGCCAGAAGCAGCTGCGTCTCCCTGCCACGCATCGGCAGCAAAGAAAACATCCCTTTACCCTCTTCTTATAGAGGGGAAAATGGCTCACTTCTGTGTGAGGAAGGAGTAGATTAGTAGACTTGGGAACTGTGGGTAATCTTTTTCAAGCTGCAAAACGGTCATCTCACGTACGAATCTAGAGGCTGGAGAGCCATAAAGTAGGCTGGTGGCGGTGGTGGGATCTGGGTAGCTCTGCAGGAGTACTTGGGAGCACAGAATAAACAGGCTGAAAGGCTAAACAGAATAAACAGCTAGCTGCTAAACAAAAGGCATGTTATCTTCTGTCTTTCCTTTCCATGTAAATCCAAGGAATGGCCTCAGAAGCGTCAAGCTGCTCTTATGTATCTGGGTCCAACCGAGAGACCTCCAGAAGAGCCAGAGGAGAAACCATCCAGACCTCCTTTTTATGTGAGGCTTTACAGACGACTTCGGTTATACTGGTCATCTCCTCCAAAAGGTGAGATGTGTGTATTTTAACATAAACTCACAGGCAGGCTTTGCTCCTCTAATAGGTCAGAGGTGGGGTTTTTTTCTGCTTTACTTTTCTGCTCTCTCATTTTTATATTGTTATTATTTAAAACGGTGAACTTTGTCCAGATAGTTACAGTGATATCTGCTAGAAATGGAACAGACTAGACCTGTCAGTGCTTCTGGTCTCATAAACAAAAGTGCATTTGTAAAGAACCCAGGGCATTCCTTGGGCTCACAGCTGCTTGACATTGCTATGGAAGCCTCCATAGGTGATACTTAGCACTTACAGGCAAGCTTCTTGAAATCTTCCTCCTGTAGAATGGCTTCTTAGTGAGCTGGTGAGGAGGAGCAGCTCTTGTTTTCCTGGGTGGTGGGGGTTGCTGACATAGAGCAACAAATATTACTTAAAATAGAACAATAAAACTTGGGCCATGCAGAAGCCTTAAGTTTATCTTAGTACATTAAATTTCTTTGTGTACCATAAATTTTTTTCTGTGAGCCTCTCTTGGGTTGGGTTGTTAGCTAGGCAGTGCATGTGGCAGCCTGCAGAAGGAGGGGGAGCATTTATTTTGCACAATCTGGTGGGATGCAAAGTCCTCATTCCCTCTTGGCTAGCAGAGGTGGTTTAGACAAAGGCATGAACTAAGTGACCTGTATATGAGAACTGAACCGTGCTGTTTCCTCACATAGAAAATACATGTTACCTCAGCATCCTGAACATTAGTCTCCTGGTTTTTTGGTAGCAGCACTTGATGTGTTTTCTAAATGTTCCTGTAATACTAGCCCAGAAGATCTCTTAATCCCTGGGCATAAGGACTCACAGGGCTTCTGTGTAATGTGCTTGATAGTCTTTTCTGCTACTGTGTGAATGCTGGTGGTATTTTTTTTTCTTTCCTTCAGTACTCCCAAGCTCCCTTTTCCTTTAAGATTTTGATGTTTGAAAGAAACAAAGCGAGTGGTCACAATGGGTCAAAGTGATTTTTGCAGCTGGCATTGACGTTTCATGCTTCATAGCAGTGAAATTATGATCTGTGCAATTAAATTCCACTTAACAATATCTTCTCTTCTGGATTCACAGAAATCCCCCAGGAGGTAACCCCAGAGGACTGGGAAGAACTGAAGCTATCCACCATTGAGTTTTCCATTGCAACTCAGAACAGGCAGCTTGATCTGACAGTAAGACCGTAGTATAACTGTATTCCAAATGCTGCCTGCCCAGACAGTTTTTGTTTCTTGCTAAACTCCCAGTTTTGTGTCTATATAAGTAAAACTTACTACCCCATGCAAGGAGGGGCCCGTGACTGAATCCAGGAATAGGCAAGTTTTGGAGCCATTGTAAAAGCACTGGAGGCACACGTAAAACTGGGATGCAGTGGGATCAGGAAGAATTTATATAATGAGAAGGGTTCACTAGCCAAATAGAAGCTTTAGGATTGCCCAGGAGAAAACAAGGCATCAAAATAGGCACTCTTTTCCTTCTTGACCTGTGGGAGAGTGATTCTGTTTTATCAAATGGTGCTGGAAGGAAACTGAGCAGAATGTCTGTCTGGAATTGTGCCTTCTTCTTTCTCTTTTGGCTTGCAGAGCAAATAGTTTAAAAAACCTGGGACTAGAGAAAGGACAGCACTGGGCTGAAGGACAGGAAATGCAGGTGGTCGTGGACCAGTAGAACCAAGGGGGCACCGGAACTGTTACTATCATAACCTTCTCAACATACTCATGCAGTTCATTCACTGTTTTAAAACCTGTCTTTGGCTTATGTCTGTGTTTTCGTGCAATTTTATTGCTGTGAAAGCTATTTAGATAGATGTCAGTCTTTAATTTTACTGGAAGATGCTAACACAGCGATTCTGTACTAGTGAGCTGCTCTTCATGTCTTCCTCACAGCTGCAGGAAGCCACTGCCACTACACCCAGATTAACAGGAGGTGTTGAATTTACTGCAATGTGTGTCTTCCTCAGAATTCAGGGTCTTTAAGAACCTGAAAGTTTGTGTTATATGTCATCTTTGTAGAATCAGACAAAAAAACAAACAGGCAAATCCAGTCTTAGAATTTCCTCCCGTTTTCTCATTAGACTGTATCATATAAATTTTAGATTTTTCTTCATCTCTGGCTTATGATTTGGACTGCCAGTGTCCTAGTAATGGTAGAAGTTACATGGAGACTACCAGGTTATTTGGTTTTTTAGTGGTTTCTAGATGGCCCTTGAACAGAACAATTTTGCTCACTGAACTGGATTAGAGTCAGTGATGTAAAGAAAAATAGACCTACAGAGAACTGAAAAACTATCTCATTCCCACAGACTGGCCCTTACATTTTTCTTTTTTTGTTTGTTTTTTTGCCTCCTTTATACCTTCAAGATGCACAAATACCAGTATTGAACCTGTGGGGTTCTCAGGTCTCTTGCGTAGCCTGGAGAAATGGACAAGTTTACATTAGGGCAGTTGTACTTCTCTTTTTCTAGAGCTGGAAGTAGCTTGATACTACATCTTTTTTTCTACAGATATAGGCCCCTTATAACTGCTTTTAAATCCTGCATCTTGAAGGATGCCTACATTGTCCCTGTAGCCATCAAAGCTGAACAACAGCTCTCTCCAGTCGATACCAGGGCATATCTGCAGAGTATTGTCAGCCACTCCTGTCTTTCTGCCTTACCTCAGATTCATGCCTATGCTGCCCTCTTGAAGAGAAGCTGATAAAGCCATACAGCTGCAGCTCAGACAGTGCCAAGCCTACCTCTGCAGATACAGCAAAGAAATAAAACTTCTAGTAATAGATGCATTTATTTTTTCTTTTCTTATTTTGATTGCATCTGCACTAGGACTTTTGCCAGGAAAGAAATGTTAAAAAAAAATAAAATAAGTAAATAAAAATTAATTGCATCTTAATCAAAGTGGCTTTCCCAGCAGAAGCTTTACTGTATACTTGGTTTAAGTGCAGGCTGTAAATAGAAAAGAAGCTAAGTAAGGAGTTTAAAGGAATTGTATCAAGAACACTTTGATTTCCAATTTGTATTGTTTAAAATTCTCCTTCTGTAGTGTTTGGTGGCCAAATGTTGCATCATTGTGCTATTGCTTAAAGGCATGAAAGACCTATTGATTAGAAATCTTTGTGAACAGAAGTAAACCCAAGCGATCTGCTATTACTGTCTTTAGTAAGTGTGTGAAATGTAACAAGAAGCCAAATGTGTGAATCATTATTTCACTTCTTATAGTATTGTTGAATAGTCATCAATGAGAAATTACTATCTATAATTTATAATCTGAATCTTTAGAGTGGAAAAAAGCAGGAAATGCAGAAATGTATCTTCTGCCTCTTTTTGTGGGACAAAGGACAGGCATTTTGTGAACAATGTTGCAGTACCATGGGTGTGGCATTTTGAAATGTTAACTGCTTGATTTCGGAATCTTTTGCACAGCGCACTGAAGACTTCATGGATATTTGCATTGAGGCAGATACTGTCGGCAAAGGACAGTTTGTAACCAGAGGGTGAGTATGGGAAGGCTGCAAAAAGATAACAGAACCTCTCTATGAATCGGAACACTAATTCTGAGAAGTGTGCTGTTTTTCTCTGATCTTGTGCTGCAAAATTCAGAAGCAGAGGACTGCAAAGGACACCAGTCAGTACTGCTTCATGGGGATTACTGATTTTGTTCTTTAAAATTCTTACTAATTTTCTCTCTCTGGAAACAAGGCAGAGTAGTCTACCTGGAGTTCTCCCTAGCTTCTGAGTTTGCTATACCTTTAATCTTTTTTCCCCATTGCTATTGATCAGTCCTACTTGGATAATACTGTCGTAACTGAGTTTTATAGACAGCCATACAGACGTATCCCCAGAATCTTTTAACCCTAGCTGTTCAGTGGGTTGCGAGGCAGGTCACAGAGCTGATATGCTTGTACTAGTGGTACCTGCAATTTTTGAAATCTGATTAGGGAGACCCTGCTTCTAAGTGTAGAGCTCCCTTGACTCAATAACTTTTGTGAGAAATTAGGTCTGAGCTGGAAGAACTTCTGGAAGATGTGAATTTAACCAGGGACTTTATGTGGAATAAGAAGGCTGCAGGTATGAAGAAGCAAAAAAAAGTGAACGTGCATTGCTTCCTTTGTGCCTGTAATGTTGTCTTGTAGAGCACTTGTTTCTCCTGCTCTCACCAGACACAAATCTGAGCTGTTTTTTTCCAGCTCCTCCATACAGTCCCACTAGCAAATGCTAGTGCATATTCAGTGCAGATTTTATTAGCAACAGATTTTGCTGCTAAATCCAAGAATGCTCTTCTGCATGTTACGTTTTTATTTGCTATTTCCTAGTCTTAGAGCTCCCTCTAGTGAAATCAATGAAAAGATTACAACACATTTTTACCTGCTTATCATCACCCTGATAACAATTCCTTTATGTATGTCTTGTTTATGATACTAATATCAGCAGCAGACCCCTTAAATTTGAGCATCCCACAAGCCTCAGTGGGTATAGGATATTCTGACCTATGCAGGTCAGGTTATGTCAGGTTGCCACCTGCAAATGAGCCACATGGACCATAGGTTGCTTGGGACTGAAATCTTTGCTTTGGAGGCCACAGAAGGAGAGGAGGAGATTTCCCCAGTAGCAGTAAGAGGAATCTGGCCTCTTAAAGGAGGGAGACAGAGGAGATGCTATGCTGTGTTCTTGGACACTTTGCTATCAGAAAAAATGTGGATGAATTTGTATGATTTAAGGGAGGGGTATTAGAGTGTACACCCACTGTAAAGAATGTCTCCCATGTGGACTGGACATGCTTCATGCAGTAGTGTCACATTTTCTGACTGCGATTACACTGTAGTGCAGAAAAGGCCTCTGGTGACTGTTAACGTGCCCTGCTGGCTAGAGCTAATTAGAGGCAGTACCAAAAGCTTTGAGCTGCTGTTCAAGCAAAGTTCAAAGAAACAAGCTCTTTTGATTAAATAATGCCCAAAAGTCTGTAGGTAACAAAGAATGAGAAAGAGGGGTGTATGGAGTGGAGGAGCAGCGGGAGGGACTGGTTAGTCCTACAGACAGGAGTCAGAACAGAAAAAATGTGCCCTGGTTTTGCAAGGCAAAATCAGGGTGTTCAGAGAAGCTCTCCACTGTGCAATGGCCTTTGGCAGCTAGGTTTGATTCAAGCCCATCATTAGAGGCTCCCCATTGCCTAGCACCAGCAGGGTTTGTCTTTGGAAATGTGTGAAGAAGCTCTTTCTTTTTTCTTCTTTTTTTAATGCATAGTTTTAAACTCCACCAGAATTTGGGGGGTTGAAAAGGTTTTTAGGGAAAATACTTTTATCAGTGCAGGTATCAAGGGTTTTTTTTTATATTGAAGAGGGCACTGACACGAGCTGATCAGCACTGATGGATCACACAGAGGAAACCACACATCCAGTGGGAAACTACCATGCAGGCTCAGGCAGTGTGTGGTGGTGGTGGGGGGAATGCATCAGACTGCTGGAGGGCAACTGCTGTTGGGTTTCAAAGAAAGGAGTAGGTCATCCCAGGTGTATAAAAGTGCCTTCTGGCTGTGGATCAGATTTGTGTGAACAAGAGCATCTGCAGCAGGGGTAGGGCTGATGTTTAAGATAAGGTGGGGGAAGAATACGTGGTTACACTGTAGTGCCTACTAACAAGTGCTGGAGGAAAGAAGAACATGTCTGGAAAGTGTAGCATCAGTAATCCACATCCTGATAGCCAGTTTAGATTCTGTCTTTGAAAGTGTGGAGAGCTGTCACTCCAGGGCATGAGTTCAGTTACCAGTTACGGTGCAGAAGACTGATTATTTTGGTTAGAGAGTCTTATTCTGAATCATTTCACATTGGCCGCTTCTGGAGATGAGAGCTAGGTTAAAAATTGTGTGTGCTGTCTGCAGTTGGTGTTGTGATTTTCTCTCTGCCTGTATTTTTGTAATTCAGTATATAGAGTGGGATAAAACAATCAATGGAACTGCTGCTGTTAGGCTTTGGTCTTAGTCCTGTTTTACTTTGCGGTCTTGTCTTGAGTAAGGAGCGAAATCAAATGGAAATTATTTCTGATCCCTTTATATTGGGTCACTGGAGAGGCAATCACTGCCAGTAGAGTTGTGTCTTTTTGCTTCTTACCAGCATTCTCCTTTGACTGATCTTTAGTTCCATACCTTGTTTCTTTTGAGCTTTGCTTGACCCCATAATTGCATCTATGTAAAGCCTCATTTACCTTTGTGGACCAAAAAATCTACTTGCTCACCTGAGTGCATTCTCTAGGAACTTGAATATCAAACTTTGAGTAGGTTAAATTTTAAGCAGGGAATCTTGCTGCTTGTTTGTACAGCACTGTACAAACTGACAGTATTGCATGCCATCAATGATTTATAATTTATATTGCCAGGAGGATGTTTAATTCCCTCACATTCACTCATTAATCTTTTAGTATACACATATTTGATTAAAAACAAACTTTCCACAGTTAATCTTGCGTCCGTCCTTCCCTGCCCTTTCATTTGGTGTCTTAGTTTTTCTTCCTTTGTCTTTGATTATTATCTCCTGTTTCAGTCCCCTCTTCTCATGTTCCTTCTCTGGGATTTTCTGTGATTTTAAGACACACTTGCATTCCTCAGGGCATGGACAGCTTGGTGTATAGGGAGTTTCTGACTTTTTTTTTAACTTATTTTCCTGGACAATATTTAAATACACTCTTCTTTCGTATCAGTCTACAGAATAGACAGAAAAGTTGGGGAGAGCTGGCATTGCCTGTTGGAGGAATATCTGTGATAATTCTGCTATGCTTGAGAGCTGTTATACAGTAACACTGTAACTCCCCACTGTCCCCTTTGCTATTTGTCTGTTGCTGTCTGTCTGGGAGAGTGGCCCAAACTGAGGGGTTACTGCCTGGGGATGCCATGTACCCTTTGTCAAAGGTCAGCCAAAAGGTTATGTGTGTTTTCAGTCAGGAAGACAGAGGTAGGTCAGCGTACCCAAGAGCTTGTGCGTACTCTGCAGTAGCACATATTAGGAAGAGAAACCGCAATGCACTGTTTTTTTAACAGTTGATCCAGTGACAGGACATCAACCTAAGTCTTGAAAAAGACCACATGGCACTTCGACTACCAGCTTTCTAAGACAGGCAGCTGCCTTCTATGTACTCCCATTTGATATCCACAGAAGTGGCAAAGTAGCACTTCCCTAGGTACAGTATATAAGAATCTCACAGGCACCAGAAGAGAGAAACTGACAAAAATGGGTGTATTATTATGATGTTCTGGGGGTTTCTTCACAAGAATTATATAAAAGCAGCTAGTAAGAAACTTCATGCTGACTGATGTTGATGTGAGAAGAGGGGGTTTTTGTTTGTTTTTTAGATGGTAGTTTAGTGGTTCAGTATAACTGTAATTCTATCAGGTTCTTTGGCTTAGGGTTGCTTAGGTTGCTGGTAAGTTATGTGGGTGCACGGGACATGAGGAGATGGTAGTCAGTGATTGCAGGAATTGTACAGTTCAGCTGGTGAGGAGTGCAAAGCTGCTGTATGTTCAAATATACAAAACTATATGTTCAAATATATGAAGTGAGCCTCAGAGCTCAAGCTGGTTAGAGGTTGTCAGTGCATACTGTTATATGTATTGACTGCAGCAGAAGAGGAAATGTCTGTTTTACTTTCTCACAGTTTAACTCATGTATATTTGTATATACACCCCTAAGTTTACCAAGTGCATAGTAAATTACCAACCCACAATGATATGTCATCTCTAAAGATGTCTGTTTCCTAGAGAATAATCTCCTTACCTTACCTCTCTTTTGATCTGAACAGAAGTCAAAAGATGCGTGATCCACATATGTGCCCTGAAGGCAGTCAGTGCATCCAAGCCAGCAGATGCATCTTGCAACTTCCAGAGGTGAGAAGCTGAGGGAGTTGGAAAACTCTTGTCACTTTATTTCCTCGTGCCAGTTGATGCTGCACATTAAGAAATCCCTACTCCAAATCTGGGAGGTTGATTACATTACCAGTGAGACATTCAGTTTCTTCATGTGGCAACTCAGTCCCTCAGTAGGAGGCACATACTGGAAAATGGTCTGTAAACCCCAGGGGGAACTTCATTCTTCTAGTAGTGACAGAGCTTTTATGTAGACAGTGGTGGTCGCTGTAAAAGGTCTCTTACTCAGGTGCATTGCATATGCACACCACCTTCTCCTTAGTATTGAAGACTGAATTCCTTGTCTACATTTTACCCTAGAAGGGATTGTGCTGTAGAGAAGATAAATACTGACACAAGGCAGTGGGGCTCAGATCACTATAGGGAAGTGTTTTAAAACTTTGAATACAAGAGGCTCAAAAAAGAAGCCGTAACTGTGTCTGCCTGTGTAGTTTAGTGTTTTGTTGCCTCTTCGAAAGAAGAGGCTGTTATTACAGCCTTGGATAGGATTGTTTCTTGTTTTTGCAAGGACATGAAGTCAATCTCATGGATAATTTCTATCTTCAAATGATCTATCATTCAGCAGAAGACTTTCATATTAAGAACAAACCAAACATGCCAAAAGGTGAAAAAAATTTTGTCTACAAAGTGAAAATCATGATTTATGATGTCATGATTAGCCAGCATCCTAATACTTGCATCAAGCTCATATAATGGCACTTTTGAGATTCTGAAAGAATACTCTGGAGTGCTGGGCTAAATACAGCTGAGCCATAAGTAAGAGGTGTGGTATAAAATGAGCTCTTCATACTGCAACTGTTGTGAAGACATTCAGAGCATGTGCGCATGGCACAAAGCAGTGCTGTTCAGTTCCTTGACCTAGCTCTCATGGAGGAACTGGAGGCAGCTTGCATGAGTCTCACCAGCTTTGCAGAGTAGCAGGATATATTGATCCAGGTGGACTGCTATACCTCTGACTTCCAGGACCTGTGCTCTTTCTCTAATCTGTGCTGTTCTGGTGTACCAGTTCACTTGGAGCTAGTTTGAGTATCCAGGAAACATAGCACTACCTTGAGTCAAGCACATGCAAAGCAGTCACCAGATTTGTTTAGGTAAGGTCAACCTGCCATTTTGATAAATGGTGTTAATCGTTGGTGGCTTTATCAACATTAAAGAAAACGCTCAAGCAAATTCTACTGCTAAGTAATTCCTGACCCGTGAATTACTTTGCATCTCACATTTCAGATCAATACAGTAATACAATACCAAAAAGTGTTTGTAACGTGGATTTAATAGTGGTTATTAAACAGGCACTTCTGCAGATTAGCTTATGTAACCACTGGCGGACCAAAAACTAAGCACATATAATTGTAGTTCAATAGTGAAGAATCCTTCAGTATAAACAATGTGGGTCATTAAAGCTCCCTAGCATTTAATTATCACCAATTAGCAACTAAGTGAGGTAACATCTTATGCAACAGGCTCTTAATACATTATGTGAAGAATAGCTCTCACTGTGTTGTTGAGACCCAGTGCACTGGAAGGCATAGGGAGGGAGTCATCTCAGTTAAGACACAGCTATTCAACTGTACTCTGTTAATAAAATCAGGTATCAGTACTACAGCATTGCTGAAATAATCTGTTTGATGTTTAACCCTGATCAGCACTGTTATCTGTACACAGGGCACTGAGGGATCCTTTGGCATTGATAATGAGGAGTATGAAGCTATGCCTGTGGAGGTGAAGCTATTACCCCGGAAACTCCGGTTCTTCTGTGATCCCAGAGTGAGAGAGCAGATGCTCCATGCAGCAGTATAATGAGAATTCATATCAAAGGGGCCAGTGTTTACCAGTCTTAGCAGGGGCTCTTCAAGGTCCATGAGACCTCACTGACTTGATTAGCCCCACCAGACTAATAAGCCATTTGGCTATTTTTATGCACAAGGTACTTCCATTGGAAGTAGCTGATTTGGCTAGTCTCAAAGCAGTTAAAAATGCAAATTAAATTTCTAAGAAATGCATGTTAACTTGATGGCATCTTTTTTTTCCCTCAAAGAAGTCATCAGTGTTCCATGTACAGCACTCCAGGCTGAGTGCTGTGTGCCAGATGCTACTGCTTTAATGCAATTGTATATTAAAGTAAAATGAAAACACACTTGTCCTTGTGTTTTAAGAGTTTAGGTCTACTTTATGTATAAATCTCACAAAACCTGGGATCTCGGAGAAATTCGTTTGGGGGAGTAAGGCGAAGGAGGTCAATGAAATGTTGGAACTGCCACATTAAAACAGGTGGTTGGTTATCTCTCTGTCACAAAATAACTTGGAGACTGGTGATACAAAGCTATAGAGAAAGTTTACAAGTTCCCCATATATATCTGGG
This sequence comes from Pterocles gutturalis, assembly GCF_000699245.1. Lineage (NCBI taxonomy): Eukaryota > Metazoa > Chordata > Aves > Pterocliformes > Pteroclidae > Pterocles > Pterocles gutturalis. The sequence goes on from NW_010114344.1 coordinate 36,277, forward strand.
TAAGATATTTATGTTCTTTTTTTTCATCTTGCCAGATTCAACAGCACAGACTTTCAGTTAAAAATACAGGAGAAATATATTCCTTTGGTCAAGTTTAGGTATGTTACACAGAAGCAAATTGGAAAATGTCATAATTGACCCAAAGCTGTATGAAGTGTATGTGGAAAGACTCTTTAACAAGCCAAATGAGTATTTTTTTGTAAGTATTCCTTTTATTCCTGTAGTAGTATAACACAAATAAGGACATCCAAATAACTTTTTTCATTCATTGTGTCTGGTTGCTCTTCTCTTTAATGTAAACAGTGCTCATCACTCCTTATGCAGGCAACATTCCCTGAAGCCCCAGTACTGTAATTCGTTTCATTGCTTTTCTGAGTTTTTGTTTATAGCTTCACTTTAATTGCTGAAAGGAAATATTACTGACTTAGGCGAGCTTATCTGTTGCCCTTCTTACTATAACTTACAAGTTCACATGATTCTACCTTGCTTACTGGAAGAAAAAAATTTGATCCTTATTTTTCTGATGTGATTGTTGTTTGTACATAGTCCCCATATTATGCTGTGATCTAGTCTAAGTTAATCTGTTGATTCTTTGTTGTGATCAAAATAAGGGTATCAGTGAATTGACTTCCTGCAGCTTTGTTAAAAACTGCATCCTGGCTGCATGCTGCTGCAACAGCATCCTCTGCTGGAGAGTTGCTAAAGGAAAAATGCTTTGAAAGGGGGAGTAGGATTGGTTTTCTGCATGATGCTAGAACCAAACTGAATGCTGTCCTTCCCTTGACTGTAGTGTGGAGAAACTAATTACCTAAGCTATTGGGGCAAGCACTCATGCCTTCCTTAACTAAGATCGAGGGGAGTAGAAGCCTGCTAGTTCTTTTTAGTAGCTATGCTGGTGATAGGGCCCGTGTTGTGCTATCTTTCTTCTGATCTGCAGCAATTATTAGTGCCTAGGGCCCCCCCTGGCTACTCTCAAGGAGCATGTTGGCTGTGCTCTGCTCTTTTTGCTTGCCACAGAGACATCCGGAATGTTTCTCTGCAGCCACTGGCTCATTCTGAGTCAGGGGCAGTTCTCGGCCATTGAGTTTTTCATCAAGCTGATGCTTCTGTAATAAAATTAGCAATGCTTTTGGGCAAGTGGCAGGAAAGACAAGGCAGCAGCCGTTTCAAAAAGGTAAGCTTTAATTGTATTTTTAAAATACCTATGTTTTAGTAAGCACTTTCTCCACAGAGCCACAGGCCTATAGGAACAACCACACATCTGCAAGATGCAAACAACATCAGAGCTGCTAGAACTACAACCAGCCTGCTGCAAGGGGAGAGGTGACAAGAACTAGCTTCTGGATCATGTGTATCATTTTACAGGGAAAGTGACTAATTCTCTTCCATAGTATCAGACGCACAGCTCCCATTGCAATGGGATTCCTTGGCTTGAGGGTAGCCTAGAGCTCCCTTCAGAATTGGTATTGTTGATGCTGCTCTGATGTTAAAGTACTAAGGATCATCTTGAGACATGGGTTGATATTTAAATACTCATATCAGTGTAAGTTGAGTAGCTTGTATAAATACCATTCAAGTAATTTTTCCCCTTCTTCTACAACTCTGAGGTCTTCCAGTATGGAGTGGCTCTAGACCTCTGAATTGCAACATTCAGAGGGGAGGTGTGAGGAAAACATTACATAAAATAAGCAAGGGCTGAACCTGCTCTCTAGTGTTGAGAAAAGGACTCAGTTCTCATGTTTCTGCCTGACAGCAAGACAAACAACTGTCTTTGTATGAACTCCCAAGACAGGAAGCAGGAGTAGAATCCTAGGTCCCACCCATGAAAACACTTATCCTGGCTTCAACTTACAGTCCAGTGTAGCAGGGCTTAAAATACTATAACATAAATAAAAAGGAAGGATAACAACCTAATGCTGGACCAGCCCAAGGCACCCATTTATTTTAACTGTGATTAAACATTCCCATTCAAATGGTATGTTGCATGAACTAGGACCTGAAATCCTGGTTCATAGGCATTCAGTACTCCATTTTAGGCAGACATATAATTCTGTTAAGTCAGTATATTCCAGTCCCTTGCAAAAGACATATGTGTTATCTTCTCCCATAATCACTAAATTGCTAGCTTGGGGAGAGGGGCAGAAAGGAGACAGCAACTAACTTAGAAGTGATAGCTACAATGAGAGAATTGGGTTAGTATGCATGTTTTGTACCTAGACTTTTGGATTAGGACAGAGTGCTCTTGCCCTTCCCCCTCCCAGAGCAAACCATGCCAGTCCTTTGCATAATCTGTCACCACAAGGGCCACAGCTACTCCTTGTTTTTTGCCTGTTAAATTTGGCAGTTCTTAAAATGGAAAGCATTACAGTAGCACTGCTCTACAGAATAAGCTGCACAGGAAGCTACTTTCCCTTGAAATTGTGATGCTAGAAAAGAAGGTTAAGACAAATCTGAACTCTAATTCAGCAAAACGCTTTTCTCCTAGTATCCGTTATAGGTCTTACTTGTACTTGGCTCTACGCAGCTTGGACTATTCTGGCAGTGAGAAGAGTTCTGTATGCTTTAAGTGTCTGGCATGGTATCCCTTGTTCAGATTAAAAACTTAGCCTTTATTTCTCTCCCAAGCTTTACCGTCCAAGCAAGATAGTACAAGTCATAATAATTCATTACTTGATTATACATTTCTAGTGCAACTTGAGTTAAGATGCAACTATAAAGCTCCTACTCTCCTGTTTAAAATCAAGCAAGTACCAACTGAGAACCTGCAATGGCTGTGCTATGACCTGGGTGTTAGAGAGGAACATACCAGACTCTGTCTACCAGGGCACAGGATACATGGTTACTGTAACCACCATTCAACCTGGGCTCTGACCACAAGCAACTGACTGGAGAAATCACACCAAAGAAATTGAAGGCACCACTGTAAAGGCAAAGTACTTCAAATGGAGAAGAGGATTTTTATAGTAATCAGCAATATCCTACCTTATGGTACACTTTCCTCCCTCTTTTAATTCAAAGTACACCAAGTAACTGTCTCCTTTCCAGCTGCTAGTATTCAGAAAAGTAGATATTAAGGGTTAAGGAGGGGATTTTAAATGTATGCACTTCAGTGTTTTACCTTGAATTGTTATCTCACAGAAAGACAAAATTCAGTGGAGTTGGTTCCAAACAAAACCAGCCTACTCATGGCCAAAACTGTAGCTATTTGTTTATATTATATACCCATTTATCAAGGATTTTTCCACCTGTGACAATAAAAGCAATGTCTATTAGAAAAGGGGAGTGCAGGTGGAAAGTTATTTTTCAGTAAATCTGAGAAAGAAATGGTAGGATAGAGAAGTCCCTTTGTTCTGTTTTCTGTCTTGTAGCAGTCACCTGCCAAGAGAGGCAGAGCGAAGCAAAATTACAAGAGCAAAATAGGCTGTAGCCATCCATCTGGGATGAAGCATGGATGCTACTTTTACAGTAATTTGCTTGCTTTGATGCTTCTGCACCTACACTAACTACTGCTAGGAACTGAAGACCTAGTTTCTGGAAAGCAGAGGTTTTATAAATGTCAACTCGTTATTTCAGGAGATTCTGCTCAGTGGGCTCTAGCAGTGCTGTGTAGCAGACCTGATGTTCTGACAGCTTGTGAACACAGCGCTCCAATGCAGGGTGTTACACAGAAGCTGTAAAACTGCTATGACAAATTCAAGATTTGTTTTCTGTTTAGTTCAGCAAAAGAACTACTGACATCAAAGAGAATATAAAGTCATTAACAGCTGACCACAGTTGAACTATGTAGCAAGCCTTCAAGAAAGTGAGAGGAAGAATTGCTAGAGACTAGTTTCAGTTCCTTTTTTTTCTGTCTGAAGGAAGTGGAGTGATAGCAATACAGTACAAGCTATGCTTCCTCAGGGATCTTCACTGCAGACAGCATGTTAAAACTGAAGTGGAAGTTAGAAAAAAAAGCATGGAGATTGTGGGTCACTTTTATAGTAGAGGCATCAATTTTAAAAAAGCATTTTCTTAAGGAAAGGAGACTGGTTCTTGCATTAAATGATATTCAGCTCTGTTTTTTTCCTCCTCTTATTTTTTTCCCCAACCTTCTAAGGATGATCACATTACAGTTGTGAGCAACCAGCAATACAAGCAGCAGCATGTTTTCTGCTGTACAAAAATATCCAAAGCCCTGAAAAAGCAGGCAGGAGAGTGACTGCTCAGAGACAGGCACATCATAGGAACATAATACACCGAAGCTCATACCAATGAACTGTGTGATAAGCCTCATGAGGCCCCTGATCCCACACCTCACTAAAACCTCTCTATCAAAACTATCCCTTTGCTGCAGATAGCCTTCAAGGAAAAACAGAACATGCCAGCCTACTTCCCTCCTCCAGAGGGAGACAATTCATGGGGAGTTTACTTTTATTTGCTTCACCTATTTAAAAAAGAATTAGTGGGTGAGACTTTGGTGGTTCAGGCCCTGTCTCATCCTATAAAATGCTAGGATAAATAGATACATCAGCTACAGTTTGCATTTCTACAAACTGCAGAAAGGCTCCAAGGGTGCTGAAGTCTCTTACGGTAGAAGCAGCAGCTAATAATATATAGCCACAGTTCAGGAAGAACAGTTAGCTTAAAGCTGGTGCTACTACTGACTGAAGGATTTTGAGCAAAGCAGTATGTCACACCTAGAACCCATAGTACCATTCTTGGATTTCTCATAGTGAAGGGATTACTCTTTACTGGGATAGCCTTCCTGGAGGTAACCACTGGTCCCACATGAACTGAATCCTATTCTTTCCACAGCAGAAGAAACACACTTCATCTAGTTCTACAGCTTCTCTGCCCAGGTCAAAAAAAAGGCCTGCTGTTAGACATTGTTCTAGTAGCCATGCCAGTTAAGAACACCAAAATCCAGGGGAACCTCCTGTAAACTGCAAAGCTGTTCCAGCTGAAAGGTCACATACTGCTCTCTGTCTCACGCTGAAAGCCAAAGGCCAGTGGCAGGCAGTGCTGAAAGCTGCTCAACAAAAGGAGGATCAGCAGACAATGTTAAAGCAAAGGAGTGACAAGTACCATCTGCTACAAAGGAAGGGGCAGTGACAATAGTTAAAGCATACTTATTCAGCCCAGTCCAGCCTAGCACCATCTGAGCTGAGGCTGGAGAACATAGTGACTACAAAGTGGCTCAGTGATGCTGGTCCCTGTTAAATGGGAGACCGTCTTGCTGGTTTGAAGATTTTAAACCAAAGCAGCAGGTGTGATGTAACTGAAAACCAGAGGAAGTGGTAGGAGGGATTACGTAGAGATGGCACTCTTCTCCAGCTATGAGCTAGGTAGGTGTAGTCTTTGTCCATTTATACCACCTCAAATGCTGGAAGTGAAACTGTGCTGCTCTGGTAAGCAAAGTCCTAAGATCCTGTAGCACCCCTTTATCCCAAACTTGCTTCTGCTATTGACAAAGAAGGGTGGCTCTATTCCAACTCAGCTGCTAAAAGTTGGATGAAGGGTGCTTAAAGGAGTCCTGGGTTTTTTTTTATCATTGGTTTAACTGTCCCCACCAATAAACATGGTAAGACAGGAGATGTTTTATGAAACTGGGACACTAATAGCCTGTGCTGAAGCTCTCTTCAGTTCCCAAGAGGGGATGATAAGAGGGTTTTCCAGTCAAGTCTTGAGAGCTCAGCTACAGCATTTCACATTGGTCCCCATCAGACAAAGTGCTTTCCTGAAGTCTTCAGCCCTCAGGTATCCAGGCTAGGCCAAAACCTAGCTATCACTGGCAACAGTGAGGATAGGTGCAAAGATGCCACTGGTCCTATCTAAACCAAAAAAAAAACCACAAATGAAAGGGAGACAAAAACAAACAAACAAAAAACCTGGAGCAGGTACTCCAGAAGTTGGGAAGTTGAAGGGGAGAAAATAAAATCACATTTTGTTTTAAAATTATAAATACTCTCCATATAAAGTTATTAAATAAAATGAGATCCATCCAGTGGCTGTGGGAAGTTCCAGTGATTCTCCTAAGCAATGTCTGGCAGTCTCTAAAAAGTGATCTTTGCTCCCCATCTCTCTTGCCCTTGGTTTAAGTGCAGCAGGGGTTGTCAATAACTAGCATAACATCAATGCCGTACACTTCCAGCAGGTCCATAAGGAAGCTTCGATCCCCTTGGGGATCCAGGCCCATGCCTCGTGCGTGGTCAGCTGTCAGTGTCTTGTCCTGGCTGGCTGACACCTCCATCAGTGTCTGAAATATGCGGTTGTTCTGCTCCATGAAAAACCTATAGGATAAAGTCAGCTGAGATGACAGCATTGAACCCCACTAAAAGATAGCATATTTGCCAAACAGGCAGCAGAGCCCCAGAACTTCATTTAACCCCCTTTAATCATCGATCCCACCTTCTTAGGTGACGCTGTAGCAGTTTTCCATCCACCCTATGGATGACCCAGAATAACCAAAGCTAAAGCAGTAACTTTTAATTTACAGTGGTGCTTCTGACTGGCTGGACAATTTATAGTAGGCATTTCACTCTTCAAAAGCAAGCCGCGTTATCAGCCAATCATAGAATCATTAAGGTTGGAGAAGACCTCAAGGATCATCAAGTCCAACCGTCAACCCACACCACCTAACTCACTAAACCATGTCCCTAAGCACCACATCTACACGTTTCTTGAACACCTCCGGGGATGGTGACTCCACCACTTCCCTGGGCAGCCTGTTCCAATGTCTGACCACTCTTTCAGTAAAGAAATTTTTTCTAATATCCAGCCTAAACCTCCCCTGGTGCAACTTGAGGCCATTTCCTCTTGTCCTATCACTTGTTACTTTAGAGAATGTGTACTTTGCGGTAACCAAGTGGGTACATCAGACCTACAGCTCCCATAATGCAAAGGAGGAAAAAGTATTGTCATCCATTTAGTAAGCCACTAGGTAAATAAAGTCTCCATTACTGGAGCAGAACCCAAAAGTGAGAGCTCCTTCCTACCTAGCACTTTCCTAGGAACATGCAAGGCTGTTCAAAAAGAGCTCTGACTACATCTGTGCAACAATCAGAGCTCTGCCCCAACAGCCCATCACACGGTTTCATCCCATTACTTCTCACCTGCTGCAGACTGAACAATAGCAACAGGCAGCGAAGGGCTTCAGAGGTGGTAGAGGTGTGGTTTTCATCTAATTCCGTACCTCACACTCTACCCCCAGTTCTGGCTCCTCTGTTTGCCAAGTACAAAGCGATCCACATCAATGGGCTGATCCTTCACAGGCAGGTCTTATCTCCACACTGTACTTCCCTCAGCACAGTACAGTGCCTGCTTCCCACGGACATTGTCCTCTCCTGAGCCAAATGTTCTGGCATGAAAAGTCCTATAGTGCTTATGTTTTATAAAATGGGAGGAGATTCTTGCATTCCTAATTGTGGTTTTAAAACACCCTTCTCCCTCCCAGCACTTAAGAGACCCCAGTGGAGACTACTATGGCTGCATCTGGCTTCTCAAATTGAAAGGAAGATGATTAGAAGAGGAAGAGCCAGTTTAGTTCTTGGATCCCTAGAGGAAGAGAGCTGACTATGGAATTACATTAACCATGATGTTTCATAATATGCCAAACCAGTGCAACATGAAATCAGCGAAAGAAGCTCCCTAAACTTAACAGTGACCAACTAAGTATTAGAGGTGGACACTCACAAGATGAAAAGATCCTCTTCACAGGAGCTACAATCCTCACCCACTTCTTGAGAATACATTAACATCTGCCTGAGAGAAGGGAGACAGATTAAATGCACATACCTACAGTGAACCTCAAAGCATTATAAGAACACAAGGATTACAACTAAAAGCTTCACATACATTTCTTGGAGACCAATCGGACTAACGCTGTTGCCCTAATAACTGGGGCAACAAGGTAGTCTTTATAAGGCACTGGACTAGAAAGCAGGCTGTTTTCAGTTCTGCTACTGATCAGTGGTGAACCAATGGTGAGTTACAACCTCTGCTTCTCTTCCTGCCTTCTATCTGCTCCATCAGCTCACTGGCACAGTGACTGCATGCGTGCAGAGTGCCAGAGCCAAGGGGCTCTCATACCAATCAGTATAGTGGAGCTAGAATCTCAAAGAGATGAGCTGAAGCAGTGGGAAACTTGGAAAATACCAAGACAAGTACAAAGGAGCAGTGTCCTCTTATATCACATCACACTGCTCTCTTATCAGGACCAGGACCACCCAGATGTCTATTTTTACCTCTGGTCATTGAGCCGTCGGTACTTCTCCTTGTCAGCATTGTTAATTTTCAGGAGTGGTTGCAGATGTTCATGATGTGTCTTCACATTCTGGTTGTCCACATAGACATCATAGAGATCCCGTTTTTCCTCAAAGATCTTTTCTGTTGTACCTGTCAAAGAGGATTTTCAGAGCAGCATGTTGCTTTCCCAGACCAGCTGTTCTCTCGTGCTTTTGTAGTTAAGTCATTCCATGCACATCCTATTTCTCATCAGTTTTATTCTACAGTCTGGTGTCTTAAGACATTTTGCAGCCTGAAGTTAAAAATGTCACACCTAATCCATCATACTTACAGGCCACATATGATACTTCTGTCTCCAGCATTTCTATGTCTGCCACATTCACATAGAAGAATGGTTTGGACTCTGGGACAGTTCCTCCAAGACCAGGCAGAGAAACATTGGCAAGGCAACAGCAGCAATACACTGTGGACAAAAGAAGTACATCCTCAGATGCTTTCAGTATTCCCTCAAGGGTATTCTGAATCCCACTTACCCAGTTCTCCTGCACGCTTCTATGAAAACAATGGTTAGAGCTTTGAAATGCCCCTGAACACCAGAACTTCTCAAGTGGGGACATCCTGTTTTGGACAGGAAATAATCAGTTCTCCCATAGGAATCCCATGTTCTAGATTCCAATTCATTCAGCACTCTTACTGTCCTGTGCTGACAGGAACTGTGTTTCACAGTGCCAGGTACACCCTTACCCAAAAGGCCTGAAGAAAAGCATTTTGTAGGAAATGGATAAATGAAGGCTGAACCATATCCTCACAAGGAATGGTTCTGATGGGTTTTGAAGACCTGCAGGATGTTTACCCCCTCAGTACCCTCAGGCATTTCTGCAATGCTTCAGTCTACTAGATCAGAGCTCTGTGGTGTCCCTGGAAACATACCTCTATAGCACACAACTCCAACTGGGGGCGGTGAAAATATCAATATGCGCTTGCGCAGCAGGGCAAACTTCCAGAGGACAAGGATCTGCTCACCAAAGAATTTGATGAACTGAGACATACAGCCAGCAGGGTGTGTGATCTGCAGGTGGAGGGAAAGGGAAAAAAACAGCTCAGAGGTGACACAGGGACACATGCACAGATGCTAAGTCTAAATGCGGGAGCAAGACCAGCACATAGCAATGACAGAGAACTGCAGCTTGTAACAGTCAAAGTAACAAAATCTTATCTACAGCAGCCTACAAAGCACTGAAGTGACTGCTTATATAAAGAAGTATGAGACACCAGCAAGGAGCAGCAGCATACTGCCCATTCCTTCAAGCCTCAGAGCACCTGCCTCACCTTCATCTCTGGGTACATGTATCTGTGGATGGACGGCAGCCAGTGGACAGGTTGCTGAGAGGTGGGGGTGCCCTTGCTATCAGGGAGAACTCCTTTCTTGTCATCATAGAACGCCTCTAGATGGGAGTAGTGCCCTGGCATCTCCAGCTGGTGTCTGGAAAAGAAAGGGAAAAAGAGGAGATGTGTAGTGTCTCCAGACTCTACTTATTTAGTGCTTTGCCCCCAGCCAGCATCTGCTTTCCCAGCTAGCAAAGGAGCCCTGGGTGCCTCAGGTGCACAGACTTATCCAGGAGGGCAGCCGAAGCATCAGGAGTAACACCAACCTTCAAGTGCAGACAGAGAACACGGGCAGGACTGAAGCAGACAGCAAGCTGATGTATGCATAGTACTGATCCTGTTTTAAATATGCTCAGGTAGGAACAGCTTTCCCTTCTACCATCACCATTTTCCCTACCAGGTCTACTCAACACAGCTGAAGCACACACACACCCAGGGTCACCATCGTAGCTTTAGAAGCCTTTTGTGAGCCCGTAGCAAAATGGTTTTCAGAGGGAGAAAATGGGAACTTCTTGTCCTTTCAACTCTCCCCCTGACACTTAGGTCCGCACAAAATAAGTAGGGTTTGGATAGCATTTGACTACCCTGTTAGCAATGAACAGACTGCTGCTGATCAGTTCCTTGTCTCCTTCCCATTCTGAACCTGTAATTCTTTCTGGAGTAGTAGTTATTCAAGGAAATCATAGCTCAGAGTTGTAGCCAAATTCTCATTCACACCTAAAACTGCTCTCCACTGAGGCAGTGTTACCTCTCCCGGGTGGGAGGTGGCTAGTCCCATTCCCAAGGGAACTTACCTGACCTGGTTCTCCAAGAAGTGCATGTACCTATACAGCAGGGTATAGGAAGGGGAGAGAATCCCCACAGACTTCATGCGGGCACCACGCTCTAACTCGCTCTCCACAGGCATGTTGGCAAAGCAGGCCAGGCCGAAACAGAGCCCTTTCCGGAAATAACTGGAGACAAATGTTTGACAGAAGGGTTAATGTTAAAAAGAAGGAAAGGGAAGAAAGAAGGTAACTGGCTGCTAAAAATACTGATTTGGGAACACAGTTCCTTCTTTAAGGAACCCCCTGAAATCCCACCCTGCTATCTGAAGGGCTGAGGACAGGCCTTGGGTACCCTAGTCTTCTCCGGAACAAAACATGACATTTAAGGCAAGAGTTCCCAGGAGTTTCCAGTAAAGCTCCTACCAGCCACATCACAGGCTGGTAAGGAATGCAAATAAGGAAAGAACTTGGAGGGAAGACCAACAGAGGATGCAGGACTCAGTAAACACAGTGCCCTTCTTCCAAGAAAAGCCTGCAGTGCATGAAGTTCTGAGTATAGTCTAGCTACTTAAGTAATCATATTTTGGGTGCCATGCTGAAGCATACTCTAGCCAAGTGCAAGGGTTCAGTTCACGTGCCTTTGAGAAGGAAACTGTTATGCCTGACCAAAAGGAATTGTGACACTGCAGTTTATTGCAAAACATTGCTGCATTGCAACACTGGGTTAGAAAAAGGATGGGAACACAGAAAATTCGCAGCTTATGTCTTTCCACTGAAGGAAGGAGCTAGCAAAGAACAAAGTGAGCAAGGACTGTTTATCACATCATTTAAAGGATACAAAAGCACTGGCAGAATTAAGAACATTTTTCTAACTCTAGTTCCCACAAAATCCCTCCCATCTCAGTTCTGCCATTCTTTCCCCTCCACCCTAGGCCTCTGCTGACAATCACAATAGTGGCAGTGCCATACGATTTGCCCAATAACACACTGAAATTTGCACACCACTGAGAAGCTGGCCTGCCCCATTGACCAGCTGGCCTCCACAGCCAGAGCTGTCAATACAGCAGATCCCCACAGCTAGCTGCTACTTGATACGATGTTGATAGTATCTTTGGCTCAGCTAGATAGAGTTTATGCAGGAACTTAACTTTATAGATGGTATTCTTCATGCACATTCTGAATTAAGGGATGGTGGTGTAGATGTACAGCTCAGAGAAAGAAGTAATATAACTCAAGACATACTCACATGAAATCTGACTGGATTTTGTGGGACCCACTTGCCATGGATTTGAATTCCACACCTTCCAAATCAATATCTTGGGGTAAACACCACTCCACCATGTTACCTGCAGAGAAGCAAATTTATTTGGGTAAGCTCGAACGCAGTACTCATTTCTGAAGGGCAAACACCAGCAACAGCAAGTTCTTGCTTTTACACTGGGATGGCAGTAACAGTGCACTAACGCAATTCCTGAACTCATAAATTGTTACAGACTGTAGCTGACATCCTATACTCCACACATCCACACAAATCTTGCAAATGTTACTTGCTGCAGCACAACACCCAGATAATGCAGGACTTCTGGAGCCATTTCTGAAGCCAGGGCTATTTTGTGGGTTTATCCTTTATGAGCTTAATCACAGAGCAGCTACAATTTTACCTGCCAGTGGATAAGCTATGGTATTAACACTGTTCCACCCAGGCTGTCTACACAAGTATCTGATATAGAAAGAACCCAAAGTATAGACTGCTGCTCTTTAGGGTGAGTTTCTATGATAGCTCAGACCACCATCAATATTGTCCTTTGGCTAAGCTCGGCAGAGCTGCTCACATGGGAATCCCTAAGCCAGCATCCCAATCATCACTTCTTCCCTGGAATCTCTCATATTTTGTTTAGGAGAGCAGGAGTTAGCTGAAGGTTTATATGGAGGCTGAGGTGATCCAAGTACTCAACATGTTTGTGCATGCTAGAATAACCAAACAAAAAAGCACATAAATTGCAAGCTACATTGAGATTAGCAAACATCTGTCACCTGCCAGCCCAGCCAGAAGGCATGCAGTTGTTCAGAGGAAAAGGCCACCTGAGGAGCCTGATCCTGGAACAGATGATAATCAGAGAAGTCACAAGAAATCCCTAAAGCCAATTTAGTCTTGCTCTACCGCTGGCAGGTTTACCATGGACAAAAAAGGGGGACTTCTCATGCTTTCCCATGCCAGCAATTCAGAGTCTAACCCATTCATCTGGACACTCCCACTGCACTGAGATGTGCTCCAGGGTTACCCACTGAGGTTCTGTTCTCTGTCAGCCTGCCCATAGCAACAGCATTTGAAGTAATGTGGCTTAGTCTTAAAGCAAACAAATGTTCTTCAGTATAATGCAATGGCAGATGCAGTGCAAAGATGCTTTCTACTGGTACGGTCCTTCCCTGCCCTTTGGGGTAAGCATCCCAGCTGTGCTTGCATGGACAGCGTACATTTGGAAGGGCCTTACACTCAGCTGAGACTTTCCGAGACATTTAAAAATGAGGCCTCATTTCTAAAGCTCATCTTTTGTCATACTCATACTGCGCAAGTGCATGCACGCACTCACTCTCGCACAGGACTCGGGCTTAGCTGCTGACATTTAAATAGGCTATTTTTCTTCTCACATAGATACCGTATTCAGCAGACCTCCCCCAGCCCTGCCTGGCAAGGACTTCAAAAAAACAACAGCATCGAGCGTGGCAACAGGAAAGGTTTTGCATCCAACTAACCACTTCTAGTCCACGAGCAGACTTCTCCCACAGAGCCAGGCTGGCTGGGGAGCAGCGGCAGCCTCGTGACCCCGAGCACAGCTCTGTGCAATCACACGCGGAACCACAGAGCTCCGCTGTAAAGCATCTGCGCCTCTGAGCGTGTGAAAGGCTGGCAGAGAAAGCCAGTGACATCATGTCAGCCTGCATGGTTCCCTGTAGGTTTTGCATATTATATATAGATGTTGGCTTTTGTTGTTTGGGGTTTTTTCTCTGTGTGTTTGGTTTGCTTTTTAAAGGCACAAGACCCTCCCCTGAAAGAGGGAGGAAGTCAACTTTTAATACTGTTGCCTCTTAAAACCACAATTTTGTGGTTAAGGACAGATCAGCTTTTAAGTCTTGCATTGCAGAGAATCACTTATTGGTCATTACCCATAGCTTAGCAGATCAATATGCAAGAGCACCATCAAGCAAAGGAAGCTGTTTGACTTTGTTCAGTTTAGTCACAAACGCTACTGTCACATATAATATCCACTATAAGGGTGCTGAAGTGGAAATGGCCCAAACAATGTCTGTTCTGCAGCAGTAAGTAAGGACGAGATGCCTTGAAACAGATCATTACCCTTCGTGTAACCACAAAACCAACTTGCATATTCCACAGGTTTGTTTTTTTTTTTCTGGGATCTGTCACAAGCAACCCACACCTGCACTCCTGACAGCTCCTGACGCCACTTTGCCCTGTGAACATACAGGCGACGTGGCAGTTGGAGAACAAACGCAGAGATTAAAAAAAAAATTAAGAAAGTTGGTCTAGTGAAACAGTAGAGCAAACAAAGGAGAGACTTCACCCAGAGGCGATAAGGACTGCCAGCCTGCCCGAGAAACCAGAGGAGGGAGGAAGGAGCAATGTTGTAGAAAAACAGGAAGCATTGCCCTTCCCCGCACAGAAAGCAGCTCTCGTGCGCACGGGATGCTTTCCAAGTGAGAGTCACCCAGCATTAGAGAGCGTGCAAGTGGTTTTGCTGAGAGTTAAATCTGCAGATCTGGAGATCTCTTGGGAGCCATCTCCCAGCTCCAGGCCAGGTAAGAAGCAGCACTCTCTGTTTCTGGTGTGCAAAGTTAAGGATGTTCTTCCTCTTTCTCTTGTGTTTTCTCTCCCCTGGATTTTCATATTCTTACAGAAATGACAATGGCACTAGCATTTGGTGGTCACCACCTGGTCCTCCTCACCATTAGATGTTTCCCAAGATCTTTAGGGTCCCCAGCTGTGCAACGCTACCATTGTGCCAGGGCACGAGAAGCACAAAGTGTGACCTAGCCATCACACTGGCTCTGTTTCCTACATGGAAGACATGTGGGGCAGAAAAACGTAATATTTGCATGTTCGCTGGTGCAAAACAGATTACTTCCCTCTCTTCCCTCCTCGTCTCCCTCCATTACTCACATCCCCCTTCAAGCCAACAGACTGTGTGGGACCTCCACCATGTTGACTATCATCATCTCCATCATAGAAAAAGGGCTAAGAAGGTTCAGCTTCAACTATTCTGATCTGACAGAGTTGATGTAGCCATGGACTTTGCTTCAACTTTCTTTTTCTCCCTCCCAAAGGAAGTTTTTTTTTCCACTTGCTTTACCCAAGACAAGTATGAGTCTCAGAAAGCACATGTGCTTGAGCCTAATGCCAAGTAAGTCACACGTACCAGATATATCCCTATTGCTGCCCAACATAGTGTTGGGTCTTCTGTTAATACCTGCTTGAGGGAACACCCACACTAGGAAATTCAGCAGCTTTGTTAAAGCCCCTTGTGACCACACTCTTTAAGGGGCAGTGTTTGCGCAGACCTGGTGCTTGCTTTCACTTTCTGAAGTGTCACAGCATTCCTAACTCATCACTCCCTGAAGGAGGGAACTGCCAAAGGGCAGGGAGCAATAAGAAGATGGCACAGCTGGCTCCCAGGCTGCCACCATTCTGTACTTAATTTACAGTTCACTTCTGCATTAGTGCAAGAGACGTCTTTGTAATAGCGGTGAAACGAGCTCCTCAAGTGCCACAAGGTTCACCACGCTGGAGCAAGGACAGCACCACTGATTTAGAAGCTGCCTCTGGCTCTGATGTTCAGTCACTCGCACGAGCATCAACAGAGTCCCAGGGACACTGAAGCCGTAACAGTGGCCTGGCAACCCCATAACCTACCTTTGCAAACTCATCACATGCAACTGCCAGATACACTGAGCTTGTCTGCTTCCAGCCCTTCTAAATTCAGGGGGAAAGCTGTTACATTCTTTATTAGTGTAGTAACCACTTCATCATTGCACACTAAAACATCTCTCACCAGGTTGCTTGCCTGTATTTGGGTAGACATTACCTGGCATAACTACCCTCCCAGCCACCGCCAGAAATTCTGCCCTTCACATGCCTGAGCAAGCTACCAAAGGAGATATGCTGTGCTTTTCCTGGGCAGCATCAAGCAGGCTTCCAGCTCAGACACCGACTGGATGATGTCCTTTAAGTCACACGCAAGGACCAGATACCCTGATGAACACTACAGAAGTCCTTCATGCCATCTCATGTG